>NC_091977.1:204191775-204398346 GCF_044704955.1 Pristiophorus japonicus | reverse complement strand
GTGGGGGGGGGGGGAGAATGGGGGGGGGAGAGTGGGGGGGGGAGAGTGGGGGGGGGGAGAGTGGGGGGGGGGAGAGTGGGGGGGGGGAGAGTGGGGGGGGGGAGAGTGGGGGGGGGAGAGTGGGGGGGGGAGAGTGGGGGGGGGGGAAGAGAGGAGGGTGGGGGGGGGAAGAGAGGAGTGGGGGGGGGGGAAGAGAGGAGTGGGGGGGGGGGAAGAGAGGAGGGGGGAGGGGGGGGGGGGGGGGGGAAGAGAGGAGGGTGGGGGGGGGGGGGGAGAGAGGAGGGTGTGGGGGGGGAGAGAGGAGGGTGTGGGGGGGGAGAGAGGAGGGTGGGGGGGGGGAAGAGAGAAGAGGGTGGGGGGGGGGGAGAGAGGGAGGGTGGGGGGGGGGGGAGAGAGGAGGGTGGGGGGGGGGGGAGAGAGGAGGGTGGGGGGGGGGGGAGAGAGGAGGGTGGGGGGGGGGGAGAGAGGAGGGTGGGGGGGGGGGAGAGAGGAGGGTGGGGGGGGGGAGAGAGGAGGGTGGGGGGGGGGAGAGAGGAGGGTGGGGGGGGGGAGAGAGGAGGGTGGGGGGGGGGAGAGAGGAGGGTGGGGGGGGAGAGAGGAGGGTGGGGGGGGGAGAGAGGAGGGTGGGGGGGGAGAGAGGAGGGTGGGGGGGGGGAGAGAGGAGGGTGGGGGGGGAGAGAGGAGGGTGGGGGGGGAGAGAGGAGGGTGGGGGGGGGAGAGAGGAGGGTGGGGGGGGGAGAGAGGAGGGTGGGGGGGGGAGAGAGGGGGGTGGGGGGGGGAAGAGAGGAGGGTGGGGGGGGGAGAGAGGAGGGTGGGGGGGGAGAGAGGGAGAGAGGAGGGTGGGGGGGGGGGAGAGAGGAGGGTGGGGGGGGGAGAGGAGGGTGGGGGGAGAGGGGGAGGAGAGAGGGGGGAAGGAGAGAGGGGGGGGAAGGAGGGGGGGAAAGGAAGGAAGGAGGGAGGGGGGGGGGGGAAGGGAGAGAAGGAGGCTGAACGGCCGGGCCCAAGACTTCGGGCTGGATTTACAGGTTGGCGGCGTCGGGTCTCGGGGGTGGGGTCGTGGAGGTCCGGGGCGGGGTGGAGCAGAGGTCGAGTCGCGGAGGTCCGGGGGGAGCCTTATTCACGCAGCCCCAGTGAGGCCATTCGGCCAGGGCTAGGGGCTGCGTGCTTCGGGCCCCTCCCACAGTTTTGGGCGCCTGTACCTCCCACTGTAGCGCGCATGTGCAGAGGTCCCGGCACTGTTTTCAGCGCAGGGACCTGGCTACGCCCCCGACAGCTCATGCTGCGCCGCGCCCAGCTCCAGAGGGCCTACAGTGAGCCGGAGAATAGGTACGTTTTTTTTAGGCGCACTTTCTGGCGCGAAAAACGGGCGTCCAGGTCCGGGCTGCGCCATTTTAGGCGCGGCCCGAAACTTGGGCCCGATATAACTGCATTCAAAATAAAGAGGAGAAACATTAAATGAACCAATCAAACTCAAACTCAATAAAATCCCTGGTCCGGACGGATTTTTAAAAATTAATTCACAGGATGTGAATGTCACCGGCAAGGCCAGCATTTATTGCCCATACCTAATTGCCCCCGAGAAGGTGGTGGTGAGCCTTCTTGAGTGGCTTGCGCGGCCATTTCAGAGGGGCAGTTCAGAGTCAACCACCTCACTATGGGTCTGGAGTCACAAAGACCAGACCGGGTAAGGACAGCAGAACCAGATGGGTTTTTCCAACAATCTGGTAGTTACATGGTCACCCATTACTGATGATAGCTTTTTATTCCAGATTTATTTAATCAATTGAATTTAAATTCCTCAGCTGTTATGGTGGGATTTGAACTCATGATTCCAGATCATTAGTCCAGGCTCTGGATTACTAGTCCAGTAACAGAACCCTATGTTACCGTACCCCTGGGCATCCACGCATTTTAAAATAATCTAGAAGAGATAACAGAGTGAATTTCTACCCTGCAAAATAAAGATACTCCTGCACTTTGTCAGAAAAATGAGTTGACACTGGGAAGGTTAGAAGGTTTACTTACTGTTAACATCTGCCTAAGTCGCATAACGATCATTCAACTCGACTTGTACTAACCCACCATCTTTCATACCTCATTTTTGGTTTAGCTTCTTCTGAAAGTCTTGAAGGGTTTGGAGTCGAGTATACAACTGATGTTTCTGCATTATAAGTGATTCCAAATTTTTCTACAATGGATACATCTGCCTGTGGCACGAGGGCCTCTACGCCGATGAGGGGCTCTTCTACTTCATCAACAAGTTCTCTTTCATCATCAACACCATCACCACCACCATCCACATTGACTTTGTCATCAGCAACAGCTGCTGGTACTAGCCGAGACTCCGTCTGTTTACTTGACCTGCAGTAGCCTTCAAAGAGAAAGGAAAGAAAATGATTATCCTTGTAAAGCTTATAGAATCAAGCATTTAAAAAAAAAACTATTTCCAAATTTAATTAAAAAACAAATTCCACTTCAATTTTCACCAAACAGTTTAGGCCATTTTTCTTTTTGATTTGACTAACTGGTAGATAGTAAAAGACACATGACACAGAGCAACAGCCACCTGTCATTACCAACAATCACTGAAGACCGCAGCATCAGCACACTGTTACCAGCAGTGAGCGTGAGGCAATTACTTCAATTGTGATTTAAAGAAGTCCATGACAAACAAACGACATGGTCAACAGAGAAATACCAAAACATATGAGAGTTTATGCAACGTTACAGCTTCTTAAAAAAGTACGTTGAAAAATGTTTCATTCAGCGCACTGAAGGTTATCATTCGTACTTTAACTCTCCTATCTAAATTTAACCACTTATTTGCACTTGAATTATTTGCCTTCTCACTTTACCACATTCTTTAAAGAAAGTGCTTTATGAGACATCTCCCCAGTATACAGTACCCTCATTTTTCTTTAGCTATTTGTAGTTTGTCTCTTTTCTTGGTGAATAAAACCTCATGTTTCCTTTTTTAAATAAATTATCCTGGTCTTCATTCCCATACCTGGGTGTATGGCGCAGCAATATCCCACGGACAGATTTTGGAGTGTCTCAATTACCTGCCAATTCCCATCATCAATCAGGAGCACCTCATTGTATTTGGTATAACCTTACTGTTCTTGCATCGATTATCTTGCTTATTATGTGACAAGAATGTATTTTTGTGATTGTATTAAATGATTGATTTAAAGTACACCAAGTTAATTGTGGTTTCCTGCAAATCACAAAACACTTTAAAATGATGGCCAATCATGATCAACAAATATGCATTGGGCAGCGGTTTGTTTCTGTGAATATGTTAGCACCGATTGAATGCAGAGGCATTTTATGGTACCTCTATCTTAAATGTGGTATCTTAAATGGTATGATGGAAGAGAAGTTTAATCCCAGTTATCACAAATGTCTCAACTAGCGGACAAAAATCCTATGCTTGTCACAGCATGCCCAATCTAGTCATATCTAGGCTTATGCCTCTATAAATTCAGAATTAAATTTATTTAAAAAGATTTTTTTTCCTCTTTCAAACTGACTCCTCAAACAGACCTTTTGATTTGAACTGCTTCTTTTTATATTCCGGAAAAGAGTAACTAGGACTTTCTGAATTTTAAACATCTGACCATTCAAGTATAAAAAGAACTGTCAGTTATATTCAATTGTAACCTCGATGGTATGAGACGTGAATTGGCTAGAATATACAGGCAAATTATACTTAAAGGGTTGACGGTGGATAGGCAATGGCAAACATTTAAAGATCACATGGATGATCTTCAACAATTGTACGTCCCTGTCTGGAATAAAAATAAAACGGGGAAGGTGGCTCAACCGTGGCTAACAAGGGAAATTGGGGATAGTGTTAAATCCAAGGAAGACACATATAAATTGGCCAGAAAAAGCAGCAAACCTGAGGACTGGGAGAAATGTAGAATTCAGCAGAGGAGGACAAAGGGTTTAATTAGGAGGGGGAAAATAGGGTATGAGAGGAAGCTTGTCGGGAACATAAAAACTGACTGCAAAAGCTTCTATAGATATGTGAAGAGAAAAAGATTAGTGAAGACAAACGTAGGTCCCATGCAGTCAGAATCAGATGAATTTATAATGGGGAACAAAGAAATGGCAGACCAATTGAACAAATACTTTGGTTCTGTCTTCACGAAGGAAGACAGGGGACCGAGGGTCTAGCGAGAAGGAGGAATTGAAGGAAATCCTTATTAGTCAGGAAAGTGTGTTAGGGAAATTGATGGGATTGAAGACCGATAAATCCACAGGGCCTGATAGTCTGCATCCCAGAGTACTTAAGGAAGTAGCCCTAGAAATAGTGGATGCATTGGTGATCATTTTCCAAAAGTCTATCGACTCTGGATCAGTTCCTATGGACTGGAGGGTAGCTAATGTAACACCACTTTTTAAAAAAGGAGGGAGAGAGAAAACAGGTAATTATAGACTTGTTAGCCTGACATCAGTAGCAGGGAAAATGTTGGAATCAATTATTAAAGATGAAATAGCAGCGCATTTGGAAAGCAGTGACAGGATCGGTCCAAGTCAGCATGGATTTATGAAAAGGGAAATCATGCTCGACAAATCTTCTGGAATTTTTTGAGGATGTAACTAGTAGAGCAGACAAGGGAGAACCAGTGGATGTGGTGTATTTGGACTTTCAAAAGGCTTTCAAGAAATTGCTGTGCATAATTAAAGCACATGGTATTGGGGGTAATGTATTGACATGGATAGAGAACTGGTTGGCAGAGAGTCGGGATAAACGGGTCCTTTTCAGAATGGCAGGCAGTGACTAGTGGGGTGCCACAGGGCTCAGTGCTAGGACCCCAGTTATTTACAATATACATCAATGATTTAGATGAAGGAATTGAGTGTAATATCTACAAGTTTGCAGATGATTCTAAACTGGGTGGCGGTGTGAGCTGTGAGGACGATGCTAAGAGGCTGCAGGGTGACTTGGACAGGTTCGGTGAGTGGGCAAATGCATGGCAGATGCAGTATAATGTGGATAAATGTGAGGTTATCCACTTTGGTGGCAAAAACATGAAGGCAGAATATTATCTGAATGGCAGCAGATTAGGAAAAGGGGAGGTGCAACGAAACCTGGGTGTCATGGTACATCAGTCATTGAAAGTTGGCATACAGGTGCAGCAGGCAGTGAAGGCAACAAATGACATGTTGGCCTTCATAGCTAGGGGATTTGAGTATAGGAGCAGGGAGGTCTTACTGCACTCAGGGCCTTAAGTGAGGCCTCACCTGGAATAGTGTGTTCAGTTTTGGTCTCCTAATCTGAGGAAGGACGTTCTTGCTATTGAGGGAATGCAGCCAAAGTTCACCAGACTGATTCCCGGGATGGCAGGACTAACATATGAGGAGAGACTGGTTCGACTGGGCCTGTATTAACTGGAGTTTAGAAGAATGAGAGGGGATCTCATAGAAACATATAAAATTCTGATGGGACTGGACAGGTTAGATGCAGGAAGAATGTTCCCAATGGTGGGGAAGTCCAGAACCAGGGGTCACAGTCTAAGGATAAGGGGTAAGCTATTTCGGACCGAGATGAGGAGAAACTTCTTCACTCAGAGAATTGTGAATCTGTGGAATTCTCTATCGCAGAGAGTTCTTGATGCCAGTTCGTTAAAGATATATTCAAGAGGGAGTTAGATATGGCCCTTACAGCTAAAGGGATCAAGGGGTATGGAGAGAAAGCAGGAATGGGTACTGAGGTGAGTGATCAGCCATGATCTTATTGAATGGTGGTGCAGGCTTGAAGGGCCGAATGGCCTACTCCTGCACCTATTTTCTATGTTTCTATGAACCTATTACACAGCATTGTTTAAATTTATTTCTCCAGTCTGTATCTGACAAAACTTGCAACATTTTCTGATAAAACTACACCCATCAATCTTGCAGAAGCTGCTGAGGCAACATCACTACAAACGGACAAAATGAAGTTAAGTGGTACAACCATTATTTTTCTTCTTCTCGCCTGTGAAAGTTTCTGCCACATGATGAGATTGGTTATTTTCAGGTCGGTGCAACAGCGATCTGGCAGCAGACGATTTCTAAAGAGGAAAAAAAGTATATATATATATTTTTTTATATACTTTCCCTGGACTTTTCTTCTTTCTTCACTGCATGCCCCAAGTATCCTCGCCTTCAATTTTTAATCATTGGGTCACACTTGGCCTGGCATTGGGGAAAGCAAGGTGGTTTTGTTTTGTATACTGACAAAAGATGGTTCTCATTACATCTGTGCTAAACTGACAAGCAGCTACAGACATAAAACCATCTTTTTACCTCTGGGACTTGGGCTTAATTCCAACCAAAACTGATGGGGATGAAGGTCTCATTACACAGCTGGCTGCAAGGATCCCAAATGAAATGAATCCGGATCGTATCATCGCAATTCACAGTAGGCACAGCACAGAATACAAATTATATGGGTGCCTATAAGGATGGATGCTGCAGGAAATGTATCACAAGATTGGAGCCAAGGCACATGGAACGATTTCAAAGTGCAGTTAACTCATGCTGTATCTGGACTGATTATTCTGGATGTTGACACTCGGTTCATGAAAACATGTTCATTCCCAAACAGAAAAAAAATCTATCACCCAAGAAAATAGCAATTCTAAATATAATCTACAACTTTACTGCAATGGAAAAAATATCTCAGCAATTTCACAATGTAAAACTTCAACAAAAGACTAGAAAGAGATTAAAGAAAAATCAGAAATTAGTGATGCAGAAACCATTTAAGATAAAATATAAGTGAAGTACTAAGTTTGGTCACCTTTTTACCCTGGAGATCCTTTGGAGATTCTTTCACTTGTATTTTCTCTTTTGAAAACTGGTCTTTGAAGTGGGATTTAGAATCCAACCGTGAACCACTATTATTAATACTGTCTGAAAAAGGGACAATAATTAATACCTGTAACTCATTCCTTGTTCAGTCTTTCCTAACAAAACACATTTTCAAACATGAATTATAACAGCAGCCAGCTTTGCTTCAGCAAAGTGATTGCAGAATGAACAAAAGCAAACTTCTCAACTCAATACTTTGCACTAAAAATGTAGTGTAGCATTCAGATATTTTTGTGTGTCGAGTTCTGGCTTTAGGATTTCATAATATTTGATGGTCATAACTGGAACATGGTAGCACTATCAGAGAGGTTGCATGCCTCAAGGGATATCACTGGCAGAATTCAGATTCTACAAATCAGCAAATAAAAATAAAATTAAAAAAGAAAGAAACAGTCCTTTGTGAAAAAACAGCTTTCCTTCTGCATCAAATTGAGAACATTTCTGGGGTGTTTTATACTGGGTTTTAGATGCACAGCATAAATGTGTCTTTCTAAACCTAGAGTCAAGATAAGAGTGGTAATTTTTTTTACTAATTTCAAGATGGAGCTCAGAGCCCAGCTGTCTGCAAAAACCCAGGCAAATTCCTAGATCGAAAGATGGGACACGATGCAACAGTTTTAGGCTAAATGCTACTCTATACTTGCTCAAAGCATTAATAGTTATGCAAGACCTGGACAAGGACCTGCACCATTATTCATCATGTGATTTTTTGCATGGGATGTACCATTGTGTTTTCAAATTTGACTGTTTAGTCCCCTCACATGGTGGGTGATATGGAGGCCCTGAAAAGAATTCACAGTAGGGCCACTAGATTGATCATCATACGCAGTCCCTCGGAATCGAGGAAGACTTGCTTCCACTCTTAGCATGAGTCCTTAGGTGGCTGTACATTCCAATACGAGAACCACAGTCTCTGTCACAGATGGGGCAGACAGTCGTTGAGGGAAGGGGTGGGTGGGACTGATTTGCCGCATGCTCTTTCTGCTGCCTGCAGTTGATTTCTGCATGCTCTCGGCGATGAGACTCGAGGTGCTCAGCGCCCGCCCGGATGCACTTCCTCCATTTAGGGCAGTCTTTGACCAGGGTCTCCCAGGCGTCAGTGCACTTTATCAGGGCGGCTTTGAGGGTGTCCTTGTAACGTTTCCACTGCCCACCTTTGGCTCGTTTGCTGTGAAGGAGTTCGGAGTAGAGCGCTTGCTTTGGGAGTCTCATGTCTGGCATGCGAATTATATGGCCTGCCCAGCGGAGCTGATCAAATGTGGTCAGTGTTTCGATGCTGGGGATGTTGGCCTGGTTGAGGACGCTAATATTGGTGCATCTGTCCTCCCAGGGGATTTGTAGGATCTTGCAGAGACATCGTTGGTGGTATTTCTCCAGTGACTTGAGTTGTCTACTGTACATGGTCCATGTTTCTGAGCCAAACAGGAGGGCGGGTATTACTACAGCCCTGTCGACCATGAGCTTGGTGGCAGTTTTGAGGGCCTGGTCTTCAAACACTCTTCCTCAGGCGGCCGAAGGCTGCACTGGAGGCGGTGTTGGATCTCGTCGTCAATGCCTGCTCTTGTTGATAGGAGGCTCCCAAGATATGGGACGTGGTCCACATTGTCCAGGGCCACACCGTGGATCTTGATGACTGGGGGAGACAGTGCTATGCGGAAAGGACAGGCTGGTGGAGGACCTCTGTCATCTGATGTTTAGCGTAAGGCCCGTACTTTCGTACGCCTCAGTAAATACGTCAACTATATCCTGGAGTTCAGCCTCTGTATGTGCGCAGATGCAGGAGCCATCAGCGTACCAAATTGATACTAGTTATGGGGCCCTCGTTTACGATGATAGGCTGGGGTTTGGTTACTCTAGAAAAGCATATACTTCAAGGAAATTTGATTGATGTCTTCAAAATATTGAAAATATTAAGACAGTCCAAGTGGATAAGCTATTCCAGCTATATATGTTAGGAAGGACCAGGGGGCACAAGAATAAGTTACACAAGTAGAATAGTAGATGAGATGCTAGGAAGTACTACTTCTCAGAGAGTCGTCAACCTATTGAACAAGCTGCCGGCACATACAAGCATTCAAAAGGAAGCTGGGCGAGTTCCTGAGAATGGGAAACAAACTTGCATATAGACAGTAGGTGGGTCATTCATTGGGGGTTGCTACATCCAGTCATCGTGATCTCCTGGAGCTTGTATGATCACCTTCTGGAGTCGGAGAGGAATTTCACAGTTTTATCCAAAATTAGCCTGCCGTTTTTTCACCTCTCCCAAGAGATTGTGTGGATTTGAAGGGGGGGAGGTTAATGATGGTGATCGTGCAGAGGTCACACCATGACAGGATAGGATTCAATGGACCAGCTGGTGCTATCCTGTCCTTTTTCAATGTTTATTCAGAAGCCTTTGCAGCTGGGATCTATACTGCAAGTTTTCCTCAATATGCTTAATTCAGTTCGGTTCAGTTTCTGGATTTGGACCTAGTTCATTGTAATGACCGTTACCCATTTAAAATGAATAGCTTACTGTTAGCATTACGATTGGGAAACCTAGGCCTCGAATTTCTTGGGCCAATCTACAAATTGCACTCAACCAAAATTTTGTGCCAGAATGTCTGTGCAAGATTGTCGCCTCCTAAAGACTTTCAGATTATTAAACTGTGGAAGAAATATATTCTAAAGAAGACATTTCAACCCCATCTGGAATGGTTCAATCTTCGTAATTTCCTGATAAATATTCTTACTATATATTTCAACTTTTGTGCAATTACTTTACTTATACATAAATGTGTTTTAGTCTGAATACATGGCCCAGCAGAGTAGACAGGATAACATGTTGGGCATCCCATCGAAGGGTAATTAGCTCATGGTACGTATTTTACTCATGACATACAAGAGCACAAGTTTCAGTCCATAGGGACCTATCTGCTGATAAAAGCTGTCTTTGTGAGCACAAGGAAGTGTTGAGAAGAAGCTATATTATAACACCCTGCACGGCCATTTGTCGCATGGAAAAACTGAGCAGACAGTAGCGATGTTTTCAACAATTTCTTGCTCATTATCCTTTTCTAGGAAGCCTAAGGTCCAGAAACAGATGCAACATGACCACAGTCCCATCTGCTGTTAGGGAGAGGCTTAAAAAGTACACTTCAAAAGGTATAGCTGCAAAATTTACTCTCTAGCTGTTTTAAATATTAAATATTCAACGTAAGACACACTAGTCTTTTACCCTCTCAGTTTTCTTGTCTGGGTTCCATCGGGTTTCGAAGACTAGTTAACTATCGGCAATGTTTTTGAACAGATTGACTGAATGCACTTTCCTTCGGGAAAAAAAATCTATTTGCATTGGCAAAATTAATAGTGGGTACAGAAAGACATAAGTAAAAAATCATTTTGGGGTGGGAAAAGAAGAGGGCATATTCCACCTGATGAAGATTTAATGCCCTTTTTCTCTCTCGCTCTCGCCCCACCCCGCCAGTTATTTCCCGTTACTGATCTCAGGTCACAACTCAGAAGCCAAGTGAGCAACATGCTTGCAGCACACTGCCAAAGCTTCCCTTGACCACTGCTGAATAATTCCCAAAGACCCTCCATCTAATTTTCCTTCATTCTGACCTCCATTAGATGCAGCTGAGACCAGGTACGCCACAAGTTTGGTAATCAAACCCAAATATCACAGTTCAGCAAATTTGTGTTCGATCATGCACTGCCACTATACATGTAGAGTTTAATGTATCCCATTTAAATTGGGTATTTAAGTAAAGTTCACCTAGTCCAGCCAAGAAGTTATTTAGAATGGTCGATGTGTTGGGATTTTTCTGCGAGATGATGGTCAGAGGTTTTCCTGTCAGCCTAGAAAGTTTGAAAGAATTAAAGTGATAAATGCTTTGGACACATTTTAATGCAGCTATGAACAACTATATTTCACATCTATCAAATCCACAAAAGTGCTGCACGAGAAAATTTGGCAAAGCACATCAACTTGAAATCTGAAGGCTCAGATTATAAAATTCAATGTACAAGTCATACATTTATGAAAGACTTCCATCCAAACATAAGGACCAACTGCTACAACTCATAGGGCTTTAACCAAATTAGCACATTAAATACCTATACAGTATGTAACATCCATATTGCTGTAAATGACTCAACTATTCGGTCAGGTTTTTCTGTTACACACACAAGACCCAAGAAAACATGGAACAAGGAAAAGCCATATTGGCCTCACTCTTTCTGAAAGAAACAGTACAACATCTACTATCATGCATTCTTCCCAAATTATATAGTCTTGATTAAAGTAAATGATTACACATAAAACTGCCAAGATGATAAAGCCCCATTAATAGTTCTCCATGGCACCCAAGGTACTGGAGCTAGAATCGCAGATGAGTTAAACATTAGACCCGACATTTTTCAAATCTGGTTATTATATTTCACAGGTGATCATTGCATGGTCTAAGGATTAAAAGAGCCATTGTTTTATACCGCCTATGTTTTGAAATTTCAGCTTTATACGGGCTCCATAAGGTTAGATGTCTTTCCACCGGAGCTTGGGCATTGTATGCATAATTCTTTATTCTATATCATTTCTCTACATCTTGTCTTACCAGCATGTTACATTTATTACTGTATACTAATAAAAATGTGCAATAACATCACTGCCTCCTTTCTGGTAACTGATGCTGGTTTGGAAGTTAAGGAATAGGGTCTCAGGAGTACATCAATATTTACAACAGAAAAGTTTAAAAACCACTTCTGTGAAGTGTATTTGACTATCTCCATCTATTCTTTGAAGCCTTTAATTTCCTTCTTAACCAGATATGTATCCAGAATCTTAGCCACTATTGACTACTTTTAATGGGAATTTACTCCCCACAGCTAGATGAGAGGGGGTTATTTTCTTCTCACTTGAGACTCATGAATTTACAACAGATCCTCTGCCTTCTAATCTCATTCCATATTAAATAACCCGCTTATGTCTACTTCTTTCAACATTTAAAAGGCTGGAGCATGTACCTTCGCACTAACATAGAAATTAGGTACAGGAGTCGGCCATTCGAACCTGCACCGCCATTCAATAAGATCATGGCTGATCATCCAATCTCAGTACCCCTTTCCTGCTTTCTCTCCATACCCCTTGATCCCTTTGTCCATAAGGGTCATATCTAACTCCCTTTTGAATATATCTAACGAACTGGCCTCAACAACTTTCTGCGGTACAGAATTCCCCAGGTTAACCACTCTCTGAGTGAAGAAGTTTCTCCTCATCTCGGTCCTAAATGGCTTACCCCTTATTCTTAAGACTGTGACCCCTGGTTCTGGAACTCCCAAGCAACGGGAACATTCTTTCTTCCTCTAACTTGTCCAATCCAGTCAGAATTTTATATGTTTCTATGAGATCCCCTTTCATTCTTCTAAACTCCAGTGGATACAAGCCCAGTTGATCCAGTCTCTCCTCATATGTCAGTCCTGCCATCCCGGGAATCAATCTGGTGAACCTTCGCTGTACTCCCTCAGTAGCAAGATCATCGTTCCTCAGATTAGGAGACCAAAACTGTACGCAATATTCCAGATCTGGCCTCACCAAGGCTCTGTACAACTGCAGTAAGACCTCCCTGCTCCTATACTCAAATCCTCTAGTATGAAAGCCAACATGCCATTTGCCTTCGTCACTGCCTGCTGTACCTGCATGCCAAACTTCAATGACTCATGTACCATGGCACCCAGATCTGTCACCATTCCTAATCTGTCACGATTCAGATAATATTCTGCCTTCGTGTTTTTGCCCCCAAAATGGATAACCTCACATTTATCCACATTATACTGCATCTGCCATGCATTTGCCCACTCACCTAACCTGTCGAAGTCACCCTGCAGTCTCTTAGCATCCTCTTCATAGCTCACACCGCCACCCAGCTTAGTGTCATCTGAAAACTTGGAGATATTACATTCAATTCCTTCATCTAAATCATTGATGTATATTGTAAATAGCTGGGGTCCCAGCACTGAACCCTGCGGCACCCCATTGGACACTGCCTGCCATTCTGAAAAGGACCCATTTATTCCTACTCTCTGCATCCTCTCTGCCAACCAGTTCTCTATCCACGTCAATACATTACCCCCAATACCATGTGATTTAATTTTGCACACTAATCTCTTGTGTGGGACCTTGTCAAAAGCCTTTTGAAAGTCCAAATACGCCACATCTACTGGTTCTCCCTTGTTCACTCGACTAGTTACATCCTCAAAAAATTCTAGATTTGTCAAGCATGATTTCCCTTTCATAAATCCATGCTGACTTGGACCGATCCTGTCACTGCTTTCCAAATGCGCTGCTATTTCATCTTTAATAATTGATTCCAACATTTTCACCACCACCAATGTCAGGCTAATCGGTCTATAATTCCCTGTTTTCTCTCTCTCTCCTTTTTTAAAAAGTGGTGTTACATTAGCTACCCTCCAGTCCATAGGAACTGATCCAGAGTCAATAGAATGTTGGAAAATGATAACCAATGCATCCACTATTTCTAGGGCCACTTCCTTAAGTACTCTGAGATGCAGCCTATCAGGCCCTGGGGAATTATCAGCCTTCAACCCCATCAATTTCCCGAACACAATTTCCTGACTAATAAGGATTTCCTTCAGTTCCTCCTTTTCGCTAGACCCTCGAACCCCTAGTATTTCCGGAAGGTTATTTGTGTCTTCCTTAGTGAAGACAGATCCAAAGTATTTGTTCAATTGGTCTGCCATTTCTTTGTTCCCCATTATAAATTCACCTGATTCTAACTGCAAGAGACCTACGTTGGTCTTGACTAATCTTTTTCTCTTCACATATCTATAGAAGCTTTTGAAGTCAGGTTTTTATGTTCCCTGCAAGCTTCCTCTTATACTCTATTTTCCCCCTCCGAATTAAACCCTTTGTCCTTCTCTGCTGAATTCTAAATTTCTCCCAGTCCTCAGATTTGATGTTTTTTCTGGCCAATTTATATGTCTCTTCCTTAGATTTAACACTATCCCTAATTTCCCTTGTTAGCCGTGAAAGTGGGTATTAAAAAGAAATCCCACTGCACTAAACAAAGAGGAGGAAGGACTTCTTCTGGTACTGGCCAAAATTCTTGGTCCATCAACACCAGCTAAATATAGGCTATCTGATCGCTGACCTCTGCTGTTTGTTGGACCTTGATGTATGGAAACTGGCTACTGCATTCACCTACATAGAAACAGAGACTGCACTTTAATGTAATTAAACTTGGGGCATCCGAGAGATACAAGTTGCTGTATAAACTGTTGCTCCTTTTTTAGCCTTCTGCCAATGAAGTTGGATTCAATTCTGCAAGTCTTTTATTAACATTTGAAATGCTTAACTCATGAGTCATTCTTCTCTGCACCCTTCCCAATACACAAACATCCTCTCAAAGGTAGGGTGTCAAAATTGTACATGATATTCTAGATGTGGTTTTACTAATAAAAGATTGAAATAATGTGTGTCAATTTATCAGATGGCCTCAAAATGGATCCCAGTAGATGATTAGCCTCAATTACAGCTTTCAATGTCTGGTCAACAACCATATCCAAATCTTTTGCCCAGATTCCTCCCATTATGTTCAGCCAACAATCCAAGTTATCTACATTAAAATCCTTTTAGCTTAGCTACTTAATATGTCCACATTCTTAATACAAATAATCTCTTATGTAGCAGGGAGTCAACAGCAATGTGACAATTCAGAAATCAGAGAATCATACAGCACAGAAGGGGCCATTTGGCCCTTCGCGCCTGTGCCAGCTATTTGAAAGAGCTATCAGATTAGTCCCACTCCCCTGCTCTCTCCCTTTTTTCCCTCCAAGTATTTATCCAATTCCCTTTTGAAAGTTATTATTGAATCTGCTTTCACCATCCTGTCAGGCAGTGCATTCCAGATCCTAACAACTCGCTGCGTAAATATTTTTTCTTCATGTCATCTCTGGTTCTTTGGCCAATCATCTTAAATCTGTGTCCTCTGGTTACCGATCCTTTTCCCACTATAAACAGTTTCTCCTGATTTACCTTACCAAAAACCCTTCAAAATTTTGAATACCTCTATCAAATCTCCCCTTAACTTTCTCTAGTCTAAGGAGAACAACTCCAGTTTCTCTAGTCTCTCATCCCTGGTATCATTCTCGTAAATCTCCTCAGCACCCTCTCGAAGGCCTCGACATTCTTACTAAATTCTGGTGCCCAGAATTGGCCACAAAGCTCAAGTTGGGGCCTAACCAGTGTTTTATAAAAGTTTTAGCATAACTTGCTTGATTTTGTACTCTATACATCTATTTATAAAGCCAAGGATCCTATATGCCTTTTTAACAGCCTTCTCAACATGCCCTGTCCCTTCAAAGACTTGTGTACATACAAATACCCTCTCTTCTATATTGGTTATGCATAGTGTTAAAATCAAGAGTGCCAGCAATGATTCCTGTGGAGCTTCACTAGCCATCAAACCCCAGGCATCATTAGTGTACACATAATATATTGAAGCATATTCAGTCTTGAAGCAAGAAAATAAGTTTGTACTGTACCACGCTCGAAGTCTATGCTGGTATAAGAAATAAGAAATAGGAACAGGAGTAGGCCATACGGCCCCGCGAGCCTGCTCCGTCATTCAATTGCTGATCTGATCATGGACTCAGCTCCACTTCCCCGTCCGCTCCCCATAACCCCTTATCATTTAAGAAACTGTCTATTTCTGTCTTAAATTTATTCAATGTCCCAGCTTCCACAGCACTCTGAGGCAGCAAATTCCACAGATTAACAACACCGAGAGAAGAAATTCCTCCGCATCTCAGAATAAGGAGCTGGCCATTTAAAACTAAGATCACGCCCTCTAGTTCTAGTCTCCCCCATCAGTGGAAACATCCTCTCTGCATCCACCTTGTCAAGCCCCCTCATAATCTTATACGTTTTAATAAGATCACCTCTCATTCTTCTGAATTCCAATGAGTAGAGGCCCAACCTACTCAACCTTTCCTCATAAGTCAATCCCTTCATCCGCAGAATCAACCTAGTGAACCTTCTCCAAAGCAAATATATCCTTTCGTAAATATGGAAACCAAAACTGCACGCGATATTCCATCTTTGTAACAAGCTTATGTCTTCACCCACATAAAAAGAGCATGATTGTTTTTAGCATTATTTTGTTGAGAACATTTCCAAACAGGAGATCGATTAATCATTTAGGTGGTATTTCTTTTGTTTTCACTTTGGCTTTCAGTTTGACCACTTCTTTTATCAGAAATACAGTCCTAAATCTGGTTTTAGGAATAATAGAATATTTTGAAAATAGTCTGAACCAAGATCTCCTACTCATAGTATAACTAACTAACTTGAGGACTGAGTTTAAATAAATTACAGCTTCATTAGATAAAATAATATTGCTACATAATTTTAAAATTAGATTGTGTGTTTTGGTTAGCCCAAGTCAAGAGAAATTGGCTTCGAGGTAGTTAATCTGACACACAAAACCATAAGACCAACCCATATCCTATTACAACCGTAAGAATCTGATGTTTTTACGATCTGATTTAAATATGAGTTACTAAAAGTTATCATCGAGCCAAATATGCTTTTGATCTTGCTAATGACTTTTGAATAGAGAATAGAAACATAGAAACATAGAAAATAGGTGCAGGAGTAGGCCATTCGGCCCTTCTAGCCTGCACCGCCATTCAATGAGTTCATGGCTGAACGTGCAACTTCAGTACCCCATTCCTGCTTTCTCACCATACCCCTTGATTCCCCCCAGTAGTAAGGACTTCATCTAACTCCTTTTTGAATATATTTAGTGAATTGACCTCAACAACTTTCTGTGGTAGAGAATTCCACAGGTTCACCACTCTCTGGGAGAAGAAATTCCTCCTCATCTCGGTCCTAAATGGCTTCCCCCTTATCCTTAGACTGTGTCCCCTGGTTCTGGACTTCCCCAACATTGGGAACATTCTTCCTGCATCTAATCTGTCTAACCCCGTCAGAATTTTAAACGTTTCTATGAGGTCCCCTCTCATTCTTCTGAACTCCAGTGAATACAAGCCCAGTTGATCCAGTCTTTCTTGATAGGTCAGTCCCGCCATCCCGGGAATCAGTCTGGTGAACCTTCGCTGCACTCCCTCAATAGCAAGAATGTCCTTCCTCAGGTTAGGAGACCAAAACTGTACACAATACTCCAGGTGTGGCCTCACCAAGGCCCTGTACAATTGTAGCAGCACCTCCCTGCCCTTGTACTCAAATCCCCTCGCTATGAAGGCCAACATGCCATTTGCTTTCTTAACCGCCTGCTGTACCTGCATGCCAACCTTCAATGACTGATGTACCATGACACCCAGGTCTCTTTGCACCTGCCCTTTTCCTAATCTGTTACCATTCAGATAATAGTCTGTCTCTCTGTTTTTACCACCAAAGTGGATAACCTCACATTTATCCACATTATACTTCATCTGCCATGCATTTGCCCACTCACCTAACCTATCCAAGTCGCTCTGCAGCCTCATAGAATCCTCCTTGCAGCTCACACTGCCACCCAACTTAGTGTCATCCGCAAATTTGGAGATACTACATTTAATCCCCTCGTCTAAATCATTAATGTACAGTGTAAACAGCTGGGGCCCCAGCACAGAACCTTGCGGTACCCCACTAGTCACTGCCTGCCATTCTGAAAAGTACCCATTTACTCCTACTCTTTGCTTCCTGTCTGACAACCAGTTCTCAATCCATGTCAGCACACTACCCCCAATCCCATGTGCTTTAACTTTGCACATTAATCTCTTGTGTGGGACCTTGTCGAAAGCCGTCTGAAAGTCCAAATATACCACATCAACTGGTTTTCACTTGTCCACTCTACTGGAAACATCCTCAAAAAATTCCAGAAGATTTGTCAAGCATGATTTCCCTTTCACAAATCCATGCTGACTTGGACCTATCATATTACCTCTTTCCAAATGCACTGCTATGACATCCTTAATAATTGATTCCATCATTTTACCCACTACCGATGTCAGGCTGACCAGTCTGTAATTCCCTGTTTTCTCTCTCCCTCCTTTTTTAAAAAGTGGGGTTACATTGGCTACCCTCCACTCCATAGGAACTGATCCAGAGTCAATGGAATGTTGGAAAATGACTGTCAATGCATCCACTATTTCCAAGGCCACCTCCTTAAGTACTCTGGGATGCAGTCCATCAGGCCCTGGGGATTTATCGGCCTTCAATCCCATCAATTTCCCCAACACAATTTCCCGACGAATAAGGATTTCCCTCAGTTCCTCCTCCTTACTAGACCCTCCGACCCCTTTTATATCCGGAAGGTTGTTTGTGTCCTCCTCAGTGAATACCGAACCAAAGTACTTGTTCAATTGGTCCGCCATTTCTTTGTTCCCCGTTATGACTTCCCCTGATTCTGACTGCAGAGGACCTACGTTTGTCTTTACTAACCTTTTTCTCTTTACATATCTATAGAAACTTTTGCAATCCGTCTTAATGTTCCCTGCAAGCTTCCTCTCGTACTCCATTTTCCCTGCCCTTTGTCCTCCTCTGCTGAGTTCTAAATTTCTCCCAGTCCCCGGGTTCTCTGCTATTTCTGGCCAATTTGTATGCCACTTCCTTGGCTTTAATGCTATCCCTGATTTCCCTTGATAGCCACGGTTGAGCCACCTTCCCTTTTTTATTTTTACGACAGACAGGAATGTACAATTGTTGTAGTTCATCCATGCGGTCTCTAAATGTCTGCCATTGCCCATCCACAGTCAACCCCTTCAGTATCATTCGCCAATCTATCCTAGCCAATTCACGCCTCATACCTTCAAAGTTACCCTTCTTTAAGTTCTGGACCATGGTCTCTGAATTAACTGTTTCATTCTCCATCCTAATGCAGAATTCCACCATATTATGGTCACTCTTCCCCAAGGGGCCTCGCACAACGAGATTGCTAATTAATCCTCTCTCATTACACAACACCCAGTCTAAGATGGCCTCCCCCCTAGTTGGTTCCTCGACATATTGGTCTAAAAAACCATCCCTTATGCACTCCAGGAAATCCTCCTCTACCGTATTGCTTCCAGTTTGGTTAACCCAATCTATGTGCATATTAAAGTCACCCATTATAACTGCTGCACCTTTATTGCACGCACCCCTAATTTCATGTTTGATGCCCTCCCCAACATCACTACTACTGTTTGGAGGTCTGTACACAACTCCCACTAACTTTTTTTGTCCTTTGGTATTCTGCAGCTCTACCCATATAGATTCCACATCATCCAAGCTAATGTCCTTCCGAACTATTGCCTTAATTTGCTCCTTAACCAGCAATGCTACCCCACCTCCTTTTCCTTTTATTCTATCTTTCCTGAATGTTGAATACCCCTGGATGTTGAGTTCCCAGCCCTGATCATCCTGGAGCCACGTCTCCGTAATCCCAATCACATCATATTTGTTAACATCTATTTGCACAGTTAATTCATCCACTTTATTGCGGATACTCCTTGCATTAAAACACAAAGCCTTCAGGCTTGTTCTTTTAACACCCTTTGTCCTTTTAGAATTTTGCTGTACAGTGGCCCTTTTGTTCTTTGCCTTGGGTTTCTCTGCCCTCCACTTTTCCTCATCTCCTTTCTGTCTTTTGCTTTTGCCTCCTTTTTGTTTCCCTCTGTCTCCCTGCATTGGTTCCCATCCCCCTGCCATATCAGTTTAAATCCTCCCCAACAGCACTAGCAAACACTCCCCCTAGGACATTGGTTCCGGTCCTGCCCAGGTACAGACCGTCCGGTTTGTACTGGTCCCACCTCCCCCAGAACCGGTTCCAATGGTGATAACATGATTGGGAGAATTCAGAGGAGTTACTGAGTCCAACAGTGTGAGGGAACTGAAAGAGATATAGATATAGACATTAGAACATGTTTTTTTTAAATTCTAAAATAAACACAGAAATAGATAAAACTAATTAAGTCCAAATTTACTGCGGTTCTTTTCAATTGTACCAAGTACAGAGTAAAATTTAAAAGCAACTGTCTTACTCATGTTTTCACTTTAGTTGTTTGAACTGTTTTTAAAAAAATTATATTTGTTTTCACTGAATAACAAATTAATTTACTCCAAAGTCACTTTCTTCTCACACAGGAGATCACAAAAGAAATTATGAATGTGAGAAAGTGTAAAAGGATTGCGAAAGTGGTAGATGGCTAGAGAAGGTGGCAAAAGGATGGAGATAGGGAATCATGGGAAAAGAGCTAAAGAAATGGTCAAGATGCAGACAACTGCAGAATCAACAGAAAAAAAAGGGGTTACCAAGAGTTGAAGTTGAGGTTAGACACGGGTCATGAGAAAGCCCAAGGCAGCACAAAGAAAGAAAGCAATTCTCGATAGGAAGGGCAAAGTAATAGCTTCTACTGATAAGGAGGAAGAGAAACTAATTGGGTTCTTTACTGATAAGGGAAGACAGTGTAGCAAAGCTATAACTAACCTACCTGACACCAGCCCTAATTGGGAGACTTTCTTGCCTGCCATTGGATGTACTCGGGGGGGGGGGGGGGGGGGAGGCAGAAAGGGATTGGATAGACCAAGTGCTAATCAAATGTGTTCTGTTTTGAAAATGTATATCTACTGTGCTTTTCGCGCTGAAAAGGGGCTTGTCCAGGGGAAGGTAAACAGGCTCTGATTGAGAGTGTCCCTTTGTCTTGACAAGTCCCGGCCGGAGAATCTTCAATAAAGGTCTTTTACAGAAAAGGCAAGAGGTGTTCACGTATCAGTGTATTCGCTGAAACAGATTCAGGGAAAAAGAATCCGTATTAACAAATGTGTAACCTGTACTCAACATGATTGGGTGCCTCCATACCCAATAGGCAAGCTACCCTTTCCCCACACACAATGCTTCTTGACAATACCTCAACATGCTCTCGCCGAAAATAAGAGATTCTAGGAATAGCACTGAAACCACAGGGCTATTCCAGTGTCTCGCATCTTTTGACACAAATCTGTTACCTACAGTGACAATTGTCTGGTTTCAAAGTTTGAGAGATGCTGTGGCAGCCTCCACCACCCATTAGCACTCTTTGAATCTCTCTTGCATGGAGAACAGGAGAGAACAGTGTAACTACACCAAGGTAGGGATACTTAGCGACACCAGAGACATGGTGGATTTGAGGAATTGGGCAAGCAGGATATGACAGACTGTATCACTACTTATTATTATTCCAAGTAACTTAAATGTCAGGGTTCAGAAACACTGCCTCCTGTTAACATACGTAACCTTCAAAATGGAATTGGAAATATGCTCGAAAGGGAAGCATTAGCGGGGCTATGAGGAAAGAGCAGGGGAGGACTAATTGGATAGTTCTTTCAAAAGAGCTGGCACAGGCACGGTGGGCCAAATGACCTCCTTCCATACACTATGATTCGATGAATCCTTCATACCTTGTATGGCAATGTAAATAAGGCATTTCATTAATTGGAAAAAAATGAAGGACAGAAAATGTAGTCCACTCATTAATAATTCAGCAACACGACAGGCATGTAAAAGTTATTGAACACTAGCTCAAAAGTACAAGTTCACACAAAACATTACAATCTATCTACAACTCTACTCGATTAGAAAAAAATTTGATGCAGATTCTAATCCCTTAAAAATCTTATAATTTCAAAGCGACAGCAAGAGCTTCAAAACAAATAAAGTGGCAATAAAATTCTACTCAGAAATTATATCATAAGCAAAATCAATTAAAGAAAATTGGATGACCTTCCAGAATCACACATTTTGATTTTTTTTTACATTTTCTTAATTAAACTAAATTGGTCAACATGTAAATGAGAATTTAATCAGTTGCCGTCACCAACCTTAAAAACATTCTAGTTAAGAAACAATTCAAGGTTATTTTACCTCCCAAATGCTTGGTCTCTATAGTATCTACTTCTATAGGGCTGTTTTGGCAATTCCTACAAAACAAAAAGACAAATATAAAAATCTAACATTTTGTAACTGCAATATCCGGCAATACTACCTTTCAGTATTTTTGCACATTTTCAAAGCAGATAAATTCACTAACCCACACATCCAGCTGTCTCAGTGATAGCCCTACTCCAGAGACTTGAGCACAAAATCCAGGCTGACATTCCAGTGCAGGACTGAGGAACTGCTGCACTGTCGGATGTGCTGTCTTTAGAATGAAAAGTTAAACCGAGGACCCGCCTACCCTCTCAGATGAGTGCAAAAAGATCCCATGACACTATTCGAAGAACAGCAGTGGAGTTCTCCCTGTTGTCATGGCCAATATTTATACCTCAACGAACACCACTTTAAAAAAAACATTATCTGGTCATTATCGCGTTGCTGTTTGTGGGAGGCCCATGCTTTTGTACGCCTCAGTGAAGATGTTGACGATGACTTGGAGTTCAGTCGCTGAATGTGCGTATGTAGTTCGACGACAGAGGTTGGGACGATCCTGGATCTGAACTGGACACGACGATGGTTGAACAGGTTCCCATTGGTTCTGTAGTTTAGTTCCACTCCAGCAGGGAGCGTGTTGAGTGCGAGGTGGAGCATGGCAGCGAGGAAAATTGAGAAGAGGGTTGGCGTGATGACGCAGCCCTACTTGACCCCGGTCCGGTCGTGGATTGCGTCTGTAATGGATCCGCTGGTCAGGATCATGGCTTGCATGTCGTCGTGGAGCAGGCGGAGGAAGGTGACGAACTTTTGGGGCAGCCGAAACGGAGGAGGACGCTCCATAGTCCCTCGCGGCTGACAGTGTCAAAGGCCTTTGTAAGGTCATAAGCAGCTATGTACATGGGTTGGTGCTGTTCCCTGCATTTTTCTTGCAGCTGCCGCATTGCAAACATCCGCTGTAAACATACACTAAACATTCATAAGACAAATGTCCTCTACCAGCCTGACCTCCGCCACACAGCACTACCCTACAATCATCAAGATCCATGGCGTGGCCCTGGACAACGAGGACCACTTTCCATACTTTGGGAGCCTATTATCAACAAGGGCAAACATAGACGACGAGATTCAACACTGCCTCCAGTGTACCAGTGCAGCCTTCGGCCACCTGAGGAAAAGAGTGTTTGAAGACCAGGCCCTCAAATCTGCCACCAAGCTCATGGTCCACAGGGCTGTAGTGATACCCGCCCTCCTGTATGGCTCAGAGACGAGCACCATATACAGTAGACACCTCAAATCGCTTGAGAAATACCACCAACGATGTCTCTGCAAGATCCTGCAAATCCCCTGGGAGAACAGACGCACCAATGTTAGTGTCCTCGACCAGGCCAACATCCCCAGCATCGAAGCACTGACCGCACTCGACCAGCTCCGCTGGACGGGCCACATTGTTCGCATGCCTGATACAAGACTCCCAAAGCAAGCACACTACTTGGAACTCCTATACGGCAAGCGAGCCCAAGGTGGGCAGAGGAAATGTTTCAAGGACACCCTCAAATCCTCCTTGATAAAATGCAACATCCCCACCGACACCTGGGAATCCCTGGCCAAAGACCGCCCGAAGTGGAGGAAGTGCATCTCGGAGGGCGCTGAGTACCTCATCGCAGACAGCATGCAAAAACCAAGCGCAGGCAGCAGAAGAAGCGTGAGGCAAACCAGTCTCACCCACCCTTTCCTTCAACGACTGTCTTCCCCACCTGTGACAGAGACAACAATTTCCTTATTGGACTGTTCAGTCACTTAAGAACTCATTTTTAGAGTGGAAGCAAGTCTTCCTCAATTTTGAGGGACTGCCTATGATGCTGATGGATTGTGGGATCATGATGTGCACACCTTGGCTGCCGCATTTCCGACATTAAAACAATGACCACTGCTGTAATGCACTATGGGATGGCCTGAGATCATGAAAGGTGACACCTAAAAACAAATTATTTCTTTCTTTCAGATACCTGACAATGTACACTCTATGGCCCCAAGTTTCCACATGATTTGCTCCTGATTTTTTAGGAGCAACTGGTGTAGAACGGAGTATCTTAGAAATCGGAATTCTCCACATTTAGTTTGCTCCAGTTCTAGTCAGTTAGAACAGTTTCACTTTGGAACAGAATTTTTTTTTCAAAGGGGGGCGTGTCCGGCCACTTACACCCGATTTCAAAGTTTCGTGAGTGAAAACTTACTCCAAACTAACTTAGAATGGAGTGCGTGAAGATTTTTGTACACTCGAAAAAACCTTGTCTACACTTTAGAAAATCAGGCGTTGGTTACAAATTAGGCGTAGGGAACGAGGTGGGGGGGGAGGGGGGGGGGAAGAGAAGTCATTAAATTCTACAATCAATCCTTGGTTATACTTATACAAATATTATACAAATAAATCCAACCTGAATAAAAATTTATAAGCAAAGAAAAGATTAAATAAACCATGTTCCTACCTGTGTGAAAGTGCTTCAGGCAGGCCTTTCATGTTGGAGACAGGCAGCGGTGTGGCATCGGTGTCTCGACGGCAGCGGCAGCAAGCTTCGAGCTGAGCTGCAGTGCTTGAGGCAGGCCTTCATTCTCTTCGTGGCTGGCCGCGAAGAAGCAGCACCGGACGGACCCGAGGCCATTCGGCCATGAGATATCAGCGGCGTCAGTGGCTGGCCGGCAGCCGAAGAATCAGCGGACCGATGTAAGGCCATTCGGCCACGAGATAGCAGCGGCGTCAGTGGCTGGCCGACAGCCGAAGAATCAACGCAGGACACACACAGCGGTTCTTGAGGCCATTCGGCCATGCTTTAGGGGCGGCGTCAGTGGCTGGCCGGCAGCCAAAGAATCAGCAGCGGACGGACGTGAGGCCATTTGGCCATAGGATATCAGCGGCGTCAGTGGCTGGCCGGCAGCTGAAGATACAGCAGCAGCCTTCGAGCTGCGAGGGGGACTGAGGCCATTTGGACAGGGAGAGGCAGCCACATCGACAGTTTTATATTTAAATTTGCAGAATGGGTGCTGCATTGTCAACACCACATATTATTGCAAAGTTGAATTGGCACTCTTATTTCTCCAAACACACAGTCCTTAATTTGCATGCACCAATGCAGCACCGGTTCTGCAAGTTTAGCAGTGAAAAGCTGAACTCACTGATTTGAGCAGGTGATTTATTCAGCAGTGCTGCTAAAAGCACTCCCTCACACACAGAAATATCAAAAAAAATTAAATTACAAGCCTTTGCAGGGGTCCAAGAAACAAATCTTCACTTTTTCTGCAGTATTTTTAAAAATGGCCGAGTGCCAATGTTTGTGTGAGACTGCGTGTGCGCGCATGCTCCAACGCGCATGCGCAGGGTTGCCGGCACCACGAAGGCTAATTTAAATTGTACCCGCCCCCTGCTACTTAGAAAATCGGCGCGGGTGTTAGGCTCCGCCCCCTGCTGCAAAGAGCGCGCCGCGCCAAGCAGACAGAATATTGGACTTTTTTTTAGGCGCAGTTTTCGGCGCGAAAAACAAGCGCCCAGCTCGGAGGTGCACCGTTTTCGCCGCGGCACGAAACTTGGGGCCAACAAATTTACAAACTTGATTGGAATAAGGGAAGGGAAGATAGACTATGAAAGTAAACGAGCACAAAATATAAAAACAGATATCAAGAGTTTCTATAGGTATATAAAAAAGTGGCTAAAGTAAATGTTAGTCCCTTAGAGGACGATACCAGGGAATTAGTAATGGGGAACATGGAGATGGCAGAAACTCTGAACAAATATTTTGTATCAGTCTTTACGGTAGAGGACACTAACAATATCCCAACAGTGGATAGTCAAGGGACTATGGGGGGGTGAGGGGGGGAGGAACTTAACACAATCACTAAGGGGGTGGTACTCAGTAAGATAATGAGATTAAAGGTGAAGAAATCCCCTGGATCTGATGGCTTGCATCCTCGGGTCTGAAGAGAAGTAGTGGCAGGGATTGTGGATGCATTGGTTGTAATTTACCAAAATTGCCTGGATTCTGAGAGGTCCCAGCAAATTGAAAAACTGCAAATGTAATGCCGCTATTTAAAAAAGGAGGCAGACAAAAAGCAGGAAACGATAGACCAGTTAGCCTAACATCTGTGGTTGGGAAAATGTTGGAGTCCATTATTGAAGAAGCAGTAACAGGACATTTGGAAAAGCAAAATTCAGTCAGGCAGAGTCAGCATAGATTTATGAAAGGGAAGTCATGTTTGAAAAATTTGCTGGAATTCTTTGAGGATGTAACAAACAGGGTGGATAAAGGAGAACCAGTGGATGTGATGTATTTAGACTTCCAGAAGGCATTTGACAAGGTGCCACATAAAAGGTTACTGCACAAGATAAAAGTTCACGGGATTGGAGGTAATATATTAGCATGGATAGAGGATTGGCTAACTAACAGAAAACAGAGAGTCGGGATAAATGGTTCATTTCCTGATTGGCAACCAGTAACTAGTGGGGTGCGCAGGGATCAGTGCTGGGACCTCAACTATTTACAATCTATATTAATGACTTGGAGGAACGGACTGAGTGTAACGTAGCCAAGTTTGCCGACAATACAAAGATGGGAGGAAAAGCAATATGTGAGGACACAAAAAATCTGCAAAAGGACATAGACAGGCTAAGTGAATGGACAAAAATTTGGCAGATGGAGTATAATGTTGCAAAGTGTAAGGTCATGTACTTTGGCAGAAAAAAATCAAAGAGCAAGTTATTACTTAAATGGAGAAAGATTGCAAAGTGCTGTGGTACAGTGGGACCTGGGGGTACTTGTGCATGAAACACAAAAGGATAGTATGCAGGTACAGCAAGTGATCAGGAAGGCCAATGGAATCTTGGCCTTTATTGCAAAGGGGATGGAGTATAAAAGCAGGGAAGTCTTGCTACAGTTATACAGGGTATTGGTGAGGCCACACCTGGAATACTGCGTACAGTTTTGGTTTCCATATTTACGAAAGGATATACTTGCTTTGGAGGCAGTTCAGAGAAGGTTCACTAGGTTGAGTCGGTTGGGTCTCTACACATTGGAATTCAGAAGAATGAGAGGTGATCTTATCGAAACGTATAAGATTATGAGGCGGCTTGACAAGGTGGATGCAGAAAGGATGTTTCCACTGATGGGGGAGACTAGAACTCGAGGGCATGATCTTAGAATAAGGGGCCATCGATTTAAAACTGAGATGAGGAGAAATTTCTTCTCTCAGAGGGTTGTAAATCTGTGGAATTCGCTGCCTCAGAGAGCTGTGGAAGCTGCGACATTGAATAAATTTAAGACAGAAATAGACAGTTTCTTATACGATAAGGGGATAAGCGGTTATGAGGAGCCGGCAGGGAAGTAGAGCTGAGTCCATGATCAGATCAGCCATGACCTTATTGAATGGCAGAGCATGCTCAAGGGGCCGTATGGCCTACTCCTGTTCCTATTTCTTATGTTCTTATGTAAAATACAGTGACAAAGTAAGTTATCAGGAAAAATAAATTCTTAGAGCGTGTGTTGATGCTCAATAACTAATTTGCACTCCAAACTTTCCTCACAAATTAACTTTTGCATTAAAACAAAAAATTAGTTTTAAAGTTCCCTATTCTTAATGAATTTCCACGGATTGACACCACACTGTCCAAAAGGTCGGGTGTGAGAAGGGAAGAGAACGATCAAGTAGACACTTGCGTGTCATTCCAGAATGGCTCCGAGTTTTTGAAGCTTTGCACAGAATTCTGCACAGAGAGAACAGATATGGTGACATAAAATCCATTTGTTCTCTCAACAAAATATATAAATTAATGAAGTTAGTCCATCGTTATGAAAACATGATTGTAGCATTTCATAAGTCGTTACAGATGAATACAATAAAAGTGCTTTTATTACAAAGTACTATGGAAATAGTAGTGGTGTTTTTATTTCAAATTAGTGGTTCTCTGCATAGAAACATAGAATAGAAACATAGAAATTTATAGAAGGAGGCCATTTCGTTCCATCGTGCCCGCGCCGGCCGACAAAGAGCCACACAGCCCTTGGTCAGCAGCCCTGAAGGTAACATATAAACCTATAAACAATGAACAATGGTGGACAGATAAAAAGCAACCGGCCCAACCAGTCCGCCCTACACAACTGCAACGCAACATTCTACACTCCACCCCAACCGGAGCCATGCGATCTCCTGGGAGAGGCAAAAAAACAGATTAAAAACCCAAGCCAATTGAGAAACAAATCTGGGAAAATTCCTCTCCGGCCCATCCAGGCAATCGAAACTAGTCCAGGAGATCACTCTGGCCGTATTAGATTTCCTGACGTCCTTACTATCATGTCTGCGCCAACCAAGAGGTTATCCAGTCTAATCCCACTTACCAGCTCTAGGTCCGTAAGCCTGCAGGTTACAGCACTTCCAAGTGCCCATCAAGCACCTTTCAAATGAGGTGAGGGTTTCTGCCTCTACCACCCTTCCACGGAGCGAGTTCCAGACCCCCACAACGCTCTGCGTGAAAAAGCTTCCCCTCAAATCCCCTCTAAACCTTCCACCAACCACTGTAAACCTATGCCCCCTCGTAATTGATCCTTCAACCAAGGGAACTAGGCCCTTGCTATCTACTATATCCAGGCCCCTCTAAATTTTATACACCTCAATGAATTCTCCCCTCAGCCTCCTCTGTTCCAAGGAGAACAAACCTAACCTATTCAATCTGTCCTCATAGACAAGATTCTCCATTCCAGGCAGCATCCTTGTAAATCTCCCCTGCACCCTTTTCAATGCAATCATGTCCTCCCTATAATATGGCGACCAGAACTGCACGCAGTGGAATAACCAGTGTATTATACAATTTAAGCATAACCTCACTGCTCTTGTATTCTATGCCTCAGCCAATAAAGGCAAGCATTCCGTATGCCTTCTTAATCTCCTGGCCTGCTACTTTCAGGGATCGGTGCTCCCTTTGCTCATCTACACTTCTAAGTGGCCTGCCATTTAATGTGTATAACCTTTTCTTATTAGCCCTCCCCAAGTGCATTACCTCACACTTCTCTGAATTAAATTCCATTTGCCACTGTTCTGCCCACCTGAGCAGTCGATTAATATCCTCCTGCAGCCCATGACATTCCCGTTCATTTTTCACCACAGCCAATTTTAGCATCATCTGCAAACTTCTTAATCATATATAGAAACATAGAAAATAGGTGCAGGAGTAGGCCATTCGGCCCTTCGAGCCTGCATACCATTCAATAAGATCATGGCTGATCATTCCCTCAGTACCCCTTTCCTGCTTTCTCTCCATACCCCATGATCCCCTTAGCCGTAAGGACCATATCTAACTCCCTCTTGAATATATCCAATGAACTGGCATCAACAACTCTCTGCGGCAGGGAATTCCACAGGTTAACAACTCTGAGTGAAGAAGTTTCTCCTCATCTCAGTCCTAAATGGCCAACCCTTATCCTAAGACTATGTCCCCTGGTTCTGGGGTTAGGGTTAGGGTTAGGGTTAGGATTAGAGAATATTCTTCCCGCATCTAACCTGTCCAGTCCCGTCAGAATCTTATATGTTTTTATGAGATCCCCTCTCATCCTTCTAAACTACAATGTATAAAGGCCCAGTTGATCCAGTCTCTCCTTAAATGTCAGTCCAGCCATCCCAGGAATCAGTCTGGTGAACCTTCGCTGCACTCCCTCAATAGCAAGAACGTCCTTCCTCAGATTAGGAGACCAAAACTGAACACAATATTCCAGGTGAGGCATCACCAAGGCCCTGTACAACTGCAGTAAGACTTCCCTGCTCCTATACTCAAATCCCCCAGCTATGAAGGCCAACATACCATTTGCCTTCTTCACCGCCTGCTGCACTTGTATGCCAACTTTCAATGACTGATGAACTATGACACCCAGGTCTCGTTGCACCTCCCCTTTTCCTAATCTGCCGCCATTCAGATAAGATTCTGTCTTTGCATTTTCGCCCCCAAAGTGGATAACCTCACATTGATCCACATTATATTGCATCTGCCATGCATTTGCCCACTCACCTAACCTGTCCAAGTCACCCTGCAGCCTCTTAGCGTCCCCCTCATAGCTCACACAGTCACTCCGTTTAGTATCATCTGCAAACTTGGAGATATTACACTCAATTCCTTCATCTAAATCATTGATGTATATTGTAAAGAGCTGGGGTTCCAGCACTGAGCCCTGCGGCACTCCACTCGTCACTGCCTGCCATTCTGAAAAGGACCCGTTTATCCCGACTCCCTGTCTGCCAACCAGTTCTCTATCCACGTCAGTATATTAACCCCAATAGCATGTGCTTTGATTTTGCACACCAATCTCTTATGTGGGACCTTGTCAAAAGCCTTTTGAAAGTCCAAATACATCACATCCACTGGTTCTCTCTTGTCCACACTACGAGTTACATCCTCAAAAAAGTCCAGAAGATTTGGCAAGCATGATTTCCCCTTCATAAATCCATGCTGACTTGGACTGATCCTGTCATTGCTTTCCTAATGCGCTATTTCAAATCCTTGATGATTGATTCCAACATTTTTCCCACTACTGGTGTTAGGCTAACCGGTCTATAATTACCTGCTTTCTCTCTCCCTCCCTTTTTAAAAAGTGGTGTTACATTAGCTACCCTCCAGTCCATAGGAACTGATCCAGAGTCAATAGACTGTTGAAAAATGATCACCAATGCATCCACTATTTCTATGGCCACTTCCTTAAGTGCCCTGGGATGCAGACTATCAGGCCTCTGGGATTTATCAGCCTTCAATCCCATCAATTTCCCTAACACAATTTCCCGCCCAATAAGGATTTCCTTCAGTTCTTCCTTCTCACTAGACCCTCGGTCCCCTAGTATTTCGGAAGGTTATTTGTGTCTTCCTTCATGAAGACAGATCTAAAGTATTTGTTCAATTGTTCTGCCTTTTCTTGTTCCCCATTATAAATTCATCTGAATCCGACTGCAAGGGACCTACGTTTGTCTTCACTAATCTTTTTCTCTTCACATATTTATAGAAGCTTTTGCAGTCAGTTTTTATGTTCCCGGCAAGCTTCTTCTCGTACTCTATTTTCCCCCTCTTAAATCAAACCCTTTGTCCTCTCTGCTGAATTCTAAATTTCTCCCAATCCTCAGGTTTGCTGCTTTTTCTGGCCAATTTATATGCCTCTTCCTTGGATTTAACACTATCCTTAATTTCCCTTGTTAGCCACGGTTGAGCCATCTTCCCCGTTTTATTTTTACTCCAGACAGGGATGTACAATTGCTGAAGTTCATCCATGTGATCTTTAAATGTTTGCCATTGCCTATCCACCGTCAACCCTTTAAGTATCATTTGCCAGTCTATTCTAGCCAATTCACACCTCAAACCATCGAAGTTACCTTTCTTTAAGTTCAGGACCCTAGTTTCTGAATTAACTATCACTCTCCATCTTAATAAAGAATTCTACCATGTTATGGTCTCTCTTCCCCAAGGGGCCTCACACAACAAGATTGCTAATTAGTCCTTTCTCATTACACATCACCCAGTCTAGGATGGCCAGCTCCCTAGTTGGTTCCTCGACATATTGGTCTCGAAAACCATCCCTAATACACTCCAGGAAATCCTCCTCTACCGCATTGCTATCAGTTTGGTTAGCCCAATCAATATGTAGATTAAAGTCACCCATGATAACTGCTGTATTGCATGCATCCCTAATTTCTTGTTTGATGCGGTCCCCAACCTCACTACTACTGTTTGGTGGTCTGTACACAACTCCCACTAGCGTTTTCTGCCTTTTGGTATTCCGTAGCTCCACCTATATAGATTCCACATCATCCAAGCTAATGTCCTTTCTTACTATTGCATTAATTTCCTCTTTTACCAGCAATGCCACCCCGCCTCCTTTTCCTTTCTGTCTATCCTTCCTAAATGCTGAATACCCCTGGATGTTGAGTTCTCAGCCTTGGTCACCCTGGAGCCATGTCTCCGTGATGCCAATTACATCATAACCGTTAACTGCTATCTGCGCAGTTAATTCGTCCACCTTATTCCGAATACTCCTCGCATTGAGGCAGAGAGCCTTCAGGCTTGTCTTTCGAACACACTTTGCCCCTTTAGAACCCCTTTTATTTGTGAATGTAGGTGGAAGAATCATAAAAGGGTTAATAAAATGGTTCTACGAATCAATTAGAAAATAAGAAAAGACAGAATTGGTTTCCCCGTGAGAAAGTAGTGGACAAAGTCATCACTGATGAACAAGGGTTTATGGCCATGACTTGATAAGGAACACATTTGCTTCGTGTGATTAAGCTGGGCTATTCCGCTCGTAAAAGCATAAAGTGTTCTAAAGATAAACAGGCTGTCAATTCATGAAGCCCTAATAACACACTGTGATTGATGAAGCAGGCCATACCTCCTTCGGTTTGTAAGAATAAAAGGGATGCATCTGTGAGGATAGGCAGACCTTTTGTCTGCCTGCCCCGGAATCTGTAGACTCTGTGCTGGCAGTTTGGTAACAGGTCCGAAGCTGCTTCAATAAAGATGTAAAGATTGAAGGTATCTGACTCGATTGTTGTCAAATGCAGCTGACCACCCGAACTAGGACTTAACATATTCAAATCTAGATCATTGATGTATACCACAAAAAGCAATGGATCCAGTACTGAGTCCTCCGGAACCCCACTGGAAACATCCTTCCAGTCACAAAAACTTCCATCTACCATTACCTTTTGCTTCCTATCTCAAAGCCAATTTTGGATCCAACTTGCCACTTTGCCCTGGATCCCATGGGCTTTTACCTTAATGACCAGTCTGCCATTTGGACCTTATCAAAAGCTTTGCTGAAGTCCATATACACTACATGGTATGCACTACCCTCATCGACCCTCATCGACCCTCCTGGTTACCTCCTCGAAAAATTCAATCAGGTTAGTCAAACATGATCTTCCCTTAACAAATCCGTGCTGACTGTCCCGGATTAATCCTTGACTTTCTAAATGTAGATTTATCCTGTTCTTTAGGATTTCTTCCAATAATTTTCCCACCAGAGGTTAGGCTTATAATTACTCAGCCTATCCCTTTCTCCCATCTTAAGCAAGGGTACGGTTATGTATTTAATCCTTTGTAACTTGCATTACACCTGACCACCAGAGGGCCCACCTGTTGGGAGTCCTAAGGGATCCCAGCATCCCTTGGGAGCACAGTATATAAGCAGGCCACCCACGAGGTACCTGCACTCTGGAACCATAATAAAGGAGCTAAGGTACACACAGTACTCAGTTTCACCATTTATTGTGAGTACAAGGGCAACGAGGTAACGAACAACCGCGTGAAAATGCAGAGAACAGTCAGCATCCTGGAGAAGTTCTCAGTAGGGGACAATTGGGAGGCCTTCGTGGAGAGACTCGACCAATACTTTGTGGCCAGAAGGGGACGAGAACGCCACCAAACGAAGGGCGATCCTCCGAAGTGTCTGTGGGGCAACAACCTATGGTCTCGAAGAATCTCCTGGCCCCGGCAGAACCAACAGAGAAATCCTATGAAGAATTGTGGTCCAGGAGCACCTGAATCCTAAGGAAAGCATTTTGATGGCGAGATATCAGTTCTACATGGATCGGAGGGCCAGGAAGTGGCGAGCTATATCGCTGAACGAAGGGGCCTCGCAGGACATTGAGAGTTTGAGGGATTCAGAGAACAAATGCTCAGAGACTTTTTTGTACTGCGCATCGGACATAAGACAATCCTTCGCAGACTGTTGACTGTAGAAACTCCGAATCTGAGTAAAGCCATAATGATAGCCTAGGCATTTATGTCCACCAGTGACAACACCAAGCAGATTATGCAGAACAAAGCAGTTTCGGCCAGTACTGTGCATAAAGTAATGTTGGTTTTGAGCAGAAATGTACACGGCAGAACGTACATGCCGACTGTTGTGGCCCGACCTCAATTGACCCAGAGTCCGCCATCATCTGTTAATGCGAGGCAGTTAACATCCTGTTGGCGTTGCAGAAGTGATCGGTCCCATCAATGCCGCTTTAAGCACTTTGCTTGCAATGGTTGCAGAACAATGGGACACCTCCAATGAATGTGCAGGCGAGCTGCAAACCCTGTAATCCCTGCAAACCACCACGTTGCAGAAGAAGATCGATCCACAGTGGATCAGACGGAGTTGGAAACTCGTACGGAGGAGGCAGAAGTGTACGGGGTACACACATTCACGACGAAATGCCCACCAATAATGTTGAAAGTTGAACTGAACGGCATTCCAGTATCTATGGAGCTGGACATGGGGGCAAGTCAGTCCATAATGAGTAAAAAGGCCTTCGACAAGCTGTGGGGAAAGAAGGCTCACAGGCCCAAGCTCAGCCCCATTCACATTAAACCAAAGACTGACACCAAGGAACTAATCCCTGTAATTGGCAGTGCAGAAGTCAAAGTCTCCTATGATGGAGCAGTTCACGAACTCCCGCTGTGGATTGTGCCAGGGGATGGCCACATGATATTTGGCAGAAGCTGGCTGGAGAAAATCCGCTGGAACTGGGACGACATCAAAGCGCCTTCATCTGTCGACGACGCCTCATGTACCCAGGTTCTAAGCAAGTTCCCATCATTATTCGAGCCAGGCATTGGAAGCTTCTTGGGGGCGAAAGTGCAGATCCATTTGGTTCCCGGTACACGACCCATCCACCACAAGGCTCAGGCGGTACCGTACAGGAGTGAAAAAGTGAAAATTGAGCTGGACAGGCTGCAACGTGAAGGCATCATTGCGCCGGGGGAATTCAACAACTGGGCCAGTCCGATTGTTCCGGTACTCAAGGACGACAGTACGGTTAGAATTTGCGGGGACTAGAAAGTAACGATTAACCGTTTTTCGCTGCAGGACCAGTACCCGCTACCCAAGGCAGATGACCATGGAGCACTTGAAGAATCTGGAAGAGGTTATTAGGTCGGTTGAATCGCGTGGGGCTCAGGTTGAAACGCTCAAAATGTGTTTTCCTGGCACATGACGTCGAATTCTTAGGTAAGGAGAATCGCAGCAGACAGCATCAGCCCCACCGACGCCAAGACGGAGGCCATCAAGAACGCGCCGCGATCACAGAACGTGATGGAGCTGCGGTCGTTCCTGGGACTCCTTAACTATTTCGGGAATTTCCTACCTGGGTTAAGCACCCTGATAGAACCCCTACATGCGCTGCTGCACAAGGGAGACGACTGGATATGGGGGAATTCACAAGAGGCTGCCTTTAAAAAAGCCAGAAATTTATTGTATTCTAACAAACTGCTGGTTCTGTATAATCCACGTAAACGATTAGTGTTATCTTGCAATGCGTCGTCATACAGGGTCGGGTGTGTGTTACAACAGGCTAATGATTCGGGGATTCTGCAACCGGTTGCGTATGCATCCAGGAGTTTGTCCAAGGCCGAAAGGGCCTACAGTATGGTTGAAAAAGAGGCTCTGACATGCGTTTACGGGGTAAAAAAAATGCACCAGTACTTATTTGGCCTCACATTCGAGCTGGAACTGACCACAAGCCGCTCATATCGCTGTTCTCTGGGAGCAAAGGGATTAAGACCAATGCCTCTGCCCGCATCCAAAGATGGGCGCTCACGCTATCGGCATACAACTATGTAATCCGCCACAGAGAACTGCACAGATACTCTCAGTCGGCTACCATTGCCCACCACCGGGGTGGAAATGGCACAGCCAGTGGATTTGCTCATGGTCATGGAGGCATTTGAGAACGAGAAGTCCCCAGTTACAGCCCGCCAGATCAGGACTTGGACCAGCCAGGATCCTTTACTGTCCTTGGTAAAAAACTGTGTCCTCCATGGGAGCTGGTCCAGTGGAGATGCAGGAAGCGATTAAGCCGTTCCATAGACGCAAAGGTGAGTTGTCCCTGCAGGCGGACCGTCTTTTGTGGGGCAATCGCATAGTCTTACCCAAGAAAGGCAGAGACACATTTATTTGCGAACTGCACAACACCCACCCAGGCATCGTAATGATGAAAGCCATAGCCAGATCTCACGTGTGGTGGTCTGGCATCGACTCAGATTTAGAGTAATGTGTGCACCAGTGCAACACTTGCTCTCAGTTGAGCAACACACCCAGGGAGGCACCGCTAAGTTTGTGGTCGTGGTCATCCAAACTGTGGTTGAGGATCCATGTAGAGGATGCGAGCCCATTCCTCGGCGAAATGTTTTTGGTTGGCATGGACGCTCACTCAAAATGGATTGAATGTGCAATAATGTCGGTAAGCACATCCACGGCCACCATTGAAAGCGTACGAGCCATGTTTACCACGCATGGTTTGCCTGATGTCCTAGTCAGCGACAATGGCCGTGCTTCACCAGTGCTGAATTCAAGGAATTTATGACCCGCAACGGGATCAAACATGTCACATCTGCCCCGTTCAAGCCCTCATTCAATGGCCAGGCAGAACGGGCAGTTCAGACCATCAAGCAAAGCTTGAAACATGTGTCGGAAGGCTCCTTGCAGACCCGGTTGTCCCGAGTGCTGCTCAGAAACACAGAAACAAAGAAAATAGGTGCAGGAGCAGGCCATTCGGCCCTTCGAGCCTGCACCGCCATTCAATAAGATCATGGCTGATCATTCACCTCAGTACCCCTTTCCTGCTTTCTCTCCATACCTCTTGATCCCTTTAGCCGTAAGGGCCATATCTAACTCCCTCTTGAATATATCCAATGACCTGGCATCAACAACTCTCTGCGATAGAGAATTCCACAGGATAACAACTCTCTGAGTGAAGAAGTTTCTTCTCAGTCCTAAATGGCTTACCCCTTATCCTTAGACTGTGTCCCCTGGTTCTGGACTTCCCCAACATCACAAACATTCTTCCTATATCTAACCTGTCCAGTCCCGTCAGAATTTTATATGTTTCTATGAGATCCCTTCTAAACTCCAATGAATACAGGCCCAGTCGATCGAGTCGCTCCTCATCTGTCAGTACTGCCATCCCGGGAATCAGTCTGGTGAAGCTACAGCACCAGACCCCTCACTCACTCACCGGGATTCCCCCAGCTGAGCTGCTCATGAAAAGGGCGCTTAAAACAAGGCTCTCTCTTGTCCACCCTGATCACGTGGAGGGCAAGCGGCATCAACAAAGTGTGTACCATGACCGCGCAAATTTGTCACGCAATATTGAGATCAATGATCCTGTGTTTGTGCTCAATTATGGACATGGTCCCAAATGGCTCGCTGGCACGGTTACAGCCAAAGAGTGTTTCAGGCCAAACTGACCAATGGACAAACGCACAGAAAACATTTGGACCAAATCAAATTGCGGATCACCAACAGCTACGAACAACCCGAAGAGAACACCACCAACTTTGACCCTCCAACACACACAGAAGTGGCAACTGACATCATAGTTGACCACGAAACCAAACTCATCATCCCCAGCAGCCCGGCAAGGCCGGCTGCCCAACAGCCCAGTGAAGAACTGACCGACCCGCCCTCACCAGCATTTGTACCGAGATGATCGACAAGGGAGGGCAAAGCCCCAGATCGTCTCACCTTGTACCGACGACTTCACGGGGGAAGTGATGTTATGTATTTAACCCTTTATAACTTGCATTACACCTGACCACCAGAGGGCCCACCTGTTGGGAGTCCTAAGGGATCCCAGCATCCCTTGGGAGCACAGTATATAAGCAGGCCACCCACGAGGTACCTGCACTCTGAAACCTTAATCAAGGAGCTAAGGTCACACTTGCTCATTACATACAGTACTCAGTCTCACCATTTATTGTAAGTACAACAGGTACCACATTAGCGGTCCTCCAGCACCATGCCTGAATCCAAAGAGGATTGGAAAATGATGGTCAAGGACTCTGCTATTTCCTCTTTTGCTTCGCTCAACAGCCTGGGATGCATTCATCCGGGCCTAGGGACATCCACTTTCAAAGCTGCTAAAACCCTTAATACCTCCTGTCTCACTATGTTTATTTCATCCAGTTTCACACTCCTCCTCGATAACAGTATCTACATTTTGTGTCTGTTTTCATAAAAGACAGGAGCAAAGTATTCATCACGAACCATACCAACATCTTCTGCCTCCACACACAGATTACCTTCATGGTCTCCAATAGGTCCTACCCTTTCTTTAGTTATCCTCTTAATATATTTATAGAACATCTTTGGGTTTTCCTTGATTTTACTTGCCAAGAATTTTTCATGCTCTCTCTTAGCATTCCTAATATCCTTTTTAATTTCACCTCTAAACTTCCTATATTCCTCCAGAGATTCTACAGTATTTAGCCATCAGTATATGATATAAGCTTCCCTTTTTTTCTTTATCCTCCCCTGTAGGTCCTCCCCTGTAGGTCCCTAGAATTATTACCACCCTTTTTCTTTAAGGGTACTTGTTTGGCCCGAGCCCTCCGGATCTCCTCCTTGAATGCTTCCCACTGTTCCCACACTGATCTACCCCCAAGAAGCCATCTCCAGTCCACTGTGGCCAAATCACCTCTCAATTTAGCAAAGTTAGCTTTTCCCTAATTTGGGACTTTTATTCCTGGTCTATCCTTGTCCTTATCCTTCTCCATAAATACCTTGAATCTGACTGAATTATAGTCACTGGCTATTACTACCCTATGGTTACTATTACTATTACTGCTATTACTACCCTATGGTTTTTGGACTTCACAGAAATTTGCCGACATATTTATTCTTCTATCTCCCTCCCTCTGTTTGGGGGTCTATAATAAATGCCTGGCAGTGTGATGGCCACTTTTTTATTTTTCAATTCGACCCATATGGCCTCATTTGATGATCCCTCTAAAATATCATCCCTCCTCACTGCTGTATTGGTTTCTTTAATCAAGACTGCGACCACCCCCCGCCCCCCATCCCCTTTTTATCCCCTCTCTGTCTTATTTAAAAATCTTGTAACCAGGAATATTGAGCTGCCAAACCTGCCCCTTTTTCAGCCATGTTTCTGTAATGGCTATAATGTCATACTCCCAAGTGTCTACCTGTGCTCTTAGCTCATCCGCCTTTTTCGCTATACTCCTTGCATTAAAGTATGTACCATTTAGCACAGGAAGACCTCCCTGATTATTACTTACTAAACCTTGTTTCCTATGTCTTACAGATTCACTTTCTAAATCCAATTTCAGCTTTACTTCCTTCCCTATTGAATTGTTCTCAGGTTCCCATTACCCTGCCAAGCTAGTTTAAACTCTCCTCAACTGCACTAGCAAAACTCCCCGCGAGGATATTGGTCCCAGTGCTGTTGAGGTGCAACCCGTCCAGTTTGTACAGGTCCCATCTCCCCCAGAAGTGGTCCCAATGCCTCAGGAATTTAAAGCTCTCCCTCCTGCACCAACTCTCCAGCCACGTGTTTATCCTCTCTATCCTTGTACTCATTAGCATGTGGCACCGGTAGTAACTCGGAGATTACTAAATTTGAGGTCCTACCCTTTAATTTTTCTCCTATCTTCCTAAATTCTGCCTGCAGGACCTCATCCCTCTTTCTACCTATGTCATTGGTCCCGAAATGGACCATAACCTCGAGATGTTCACCCTCTTCCCCCAGAATGCCCTGTGTCCTTTCTGTGATATCCTTAACCCTGGCACCAGGGAGGCACCATACTTCTAATTTCCATGGAAATTGTAATTCAGTGGCCTTTATTATTACATGTTTAACTGTGTACTCAATTTTATTCGAGCCCAGGGCAAACAGGAAAAAGGTATAGTGAAGATGTTGGGAACATAGGAACAGGCCATTCAGACCCTCAAGCCGGTTCCACAATTCAATTAGATCATGGCTGATCTGCATCTTAACTCCATCTACCCGGAGGGTTGGTTCCTTAACCATTAATACGCTTGCCTAACAAAAATCAATCAAGCTCAGTTTTGAAATTTTCAATTGACCTAGCCTCAAAGCTTTTGGGGCACAGGGTACTAGATTTCCACTACCCTTTGTGTGAAGAAATGCTTTCTGACTTCACCACTGAATGGCGAGCTCTAATTTTAAGGTTATGCCCCCTTGTTCTGGACTCTTCCACCTGGGAAATAGTTTCTCTCTATCTGCCCAATCAAATCTTTTAATCATCTTACATAACTCAATTAGACCACCCCTTAATCTTCTATATTCAAAGAAATACAAGCCTAGTCTATGCAACATGTCCTCATAATTTAAACCTTTGGTATCATGCTGATGAATCTGCACTGAACCCCATCCAAGGCCAATATATCTTTCATGAGGTGCAGTGCCCAGAACTAAACTCAGTACTCCAGGTGGGGTCTAACCAAAGCTCTGTACAGCTGGAACATAACTTTCACCCCACTGCAATCCAACCTCCTTGAGATAAAGGTAAACATTCTATTAGCGTTTTCAAGTATTTTTTGCATCTGTGCACTAGCTTTTAGTGATTTCTGTACTTGGACCCCTACATCTCTCTGCTCATGTAGTTTCTAGCTTCGCCATTTTGAAATTACTCTGATCTATCTATCTTGAGTCCAAAGTGGGTGACCTCACACTTTCGCACATTGAACTCCATTTGCCACAGTTTTGCCCACTCACTTTTATCAATGTCCCTTTGCAACTTTCTGCTCCCACCGACACTACTTACTATGTCACCTAACTTAGTGTCATCAGCAAACTTGGATATCAGGCTTTCTATTCCTTCATCCAAATCATTTATAGATATCTTGAAAAGCTGTGGCCCCAGTACAGGTTCCCGAGGAACACCACGAGTCACATCTTGCCACTTTCAGTACATACCCATTACCCCTGCTCGCTGTCTCCTGCCTCCTAACCAATTCCCTATCCAAGGCAATAGGTTGCTTCCAATTCCATGCACTCATTTCTGTTAACAGTCTCTTATGTGGAACTTTGTCAAATACCTTCTGGAAGTCCACATAAATAACATCCAGACACTTTCTTACCTACCACATTTGTTACCTCCTTAAAAATCTCAACTAGGTTCATTAGACATGACCTACCCTTTACAAATCTATGCTGGCTCTCTATAATCAGCTAATATTTGTCAAAATGCTCAGTCACTCTTAGACTAAGGGGCCACCCATTTAAAACTGAGATGAGAAGGAATTTCTTCTCAGAATTGTAAATCTGTGGATTTCTCTGCCTCAGAGCTATGGAAGTTGGGACATTGAATAAATTTAAGAGAGAGATAGACAGTTTCTTAACCGATAAGGGATTAAGGGTTTATGGGGAGCGGGCAGAGTGCCAAGTAACTTCCCTAGACCTGCCATTATACAAATGGACCTATAATTGCTTACTTTAAATAATGGAGTGACATTGGCAGTTTTCCAATCAAGGATACAATTCCTGAATCAAGAGTGTTTTGGAGGAACTTAAGAAATAGGAGCAGGAGTAGGTCATACGGCCCCTCAAGCCTGCTCCGCCATTTAATACAATCATGGCTGATCCGATCATGGACTCAGGTCCACTTCTCTGCCCGCTCCCCATAAACCCTTAATCCCTTATCGGTTAAGAAACTGTCTATCTCTCTCTTAAATTTATTCAATGTCCCAGCTTCCATAGCTCTGAGGCAGAGAAATCCACAGATTTACAATACTGAGAAGAAATTCCTTCTCATCTCAGTTTTAAATGGGCGGCCCCTTATTCTAAGATCATGCCCTCTAGTTCTAGTCTCCCCCATCAGTGGAAACATCCTCTCTGCATCCACCTTGTCAAGCCCCCTCATAATCTTATACGTTTCGATAAGATCACCTCTCATTCTTCTGAATTCCAATGAGTAGAGACCCAACCTACTCAACCTTTTCTCATAAGTCAACCCCCTCATCTCCGGAATCAACCTAGTGAACCTTCTCTGAACTGCCTCCAAAGCAAGTATATCCTTTTGTAAATATGGAAACCAAAACTGTACGCAGTATTCTAGGTGTGGCCTCACCAATACCCTGTATAACTTCCCTGCTTTTATACTCCATCCCCTTTGCAATAAAGGCCAGATTCCATTGGCCTTCCTGATCACTTGCTGTACCTGCATACGAACCTTTTGTTACATGCACAAGTACCCCCAGGTCCCGCTGTACTGCAGCACTTTGCAATCTTTCTCCATTTAAATAATAACTTGCTCTTTGATTTTTTCTGCCAAAGTGCATGACCGACCTCACACTTTCCAACATTATACTCCATCTGCCAAATTTGTGTCCACTCATTTAGCCTGTCTATGTCCTTTTGCAGATTTTGTGTGTCCTCCTCACACATTGCTTTTCCACCCATCTTTGTATCGTCAGCAAACTTGACTACGTACCACTTGGTCCTTTCTTCCAAGTCGTTAATGTAGATTGTAAATAGTTGGGGTCCCAGCACTGATCCGTGTGGCACCCCACTAGTTACTGATTGCCAACCCAAGAATGAACCTTTTTTCCCGACTCTCTGTTTTCTGTTAGTTAGCCAATCCTCTATCCATGCTAATATATTACCCCCAACCCGTGAACTTTTATCTTGTGCAGTAACTTTTTATGTGGCACCTTGTCAAATGCCTTCTGGAAGTCCAAATACACCACATCCACTGGTTCCTCTTTATCCACCCTATTTGTTACATCCTCAAAGAATTCCAGCAAATTTGTCAAACATGACTTCCCCTTCATAAATCCAGGCTGACTCTGCCTGACCGAATTATACTTTTCCAAATGTCCTGCTACTGCTTCTTTAATAATGTACTCCAACATTTTCCCAACCACAGATATTAGGCTAACTGGTCTATAATTTCCTGCTTTTATTCTGCCTCTTTTTTTTTAAATAGCGGCTTTACAGTTTTCCAATCTGCTGTGACCTCCCCAGAATCCAGGGAATTTTGGTAAATTACAATTAATGCATCCACTATCCCTGCCGCTACTTCTCTTAAGACCCGAGGATGCAAGCCATCAGATCCAGGGGACTTATCTGCCTTTAGTCCCATTATCTTACTGAGTACCACCTCCTTAGTGATTGTGATTGTGTTAAGTTCCTCCCCCCCATAGCCCTTTGACTATCCACTGTTGGGATATTAGTGTCCTCTACCGTAAAGACTGATACAAAATATTTGTTCAGTTTCTGCCATCTCCATGTTCCCCATTACTAATTCCCCGGTCTCGTCCTCTAAAGGACCAACATTTACTTTAGCCACTCTTTTCCTTTTTATATACCTATAGAAACTCTTACTATCTGTTTTTATATTTCGTGCTAGTTACGTTCATAGTATATCTTCCCGTTCTTAATCATTTTTTTAGTCATTCATTGCTGGCTTTTAAAAGCTTCCCAATTTTCTGTCCTCCCACTAGTTTTGGCCACTTTGTATGCCCTTGTTTTTAATTGGATACAATCCTTTATTTCTTTAGTTAGCCACGGATGGCTATCTTTTCTTTTACACCCTTCCCTCCTTATTGGAATATATTTTTCTTGAGAGTCGTGAAGTATCTCCTTAAATGTACACCACTGTTCATCAACTGTCCTTCACTTTAATCTATTTTCCCAGTCCACTTTAGCCAACTCTGCCCTCATACCTTCATAGTCTCCTTTATTTAAGCTTAGTACTCTGGTTTGAGATCCAATTTTCTCACCCTCCATCTGAATTTGAAATTCAACCATGCTGTGATCACTCATTCCAAGGGGATCCTTTACTAAGAGATTGTTTATTAATCCGGTCTCCTTACACAGGACCAGATCATGACTAAAGCATCAACCTTTTGCTCACGTACTGCTTTTAATATCCTGGGGTGGAAAACATCGGGTTCTGGAGATTTGACCATTTTTAATCTCATTAGTTTTTCCATCATCATTCTTTTTACTTGTATTGAATCTAGTTAGTTCTTCACTTGATTTATTTTTTAAGTTATCCTTGTATCTCTGGTACTTTATGCTCATCGTCTACTATGAAGACCAATGCTATTTAATAAGTTTGCCATTTCCTAATTTCCAATTACAAAATTATCTGCGCCTTCAGTTAGGAGCCCACATTATTCTTCACCACCCCTTCTCTTAACATATTTGTAAAACCTTTAGTGTTATCGTTGAAGTCCTCAAGTTTTTTCTCATATTCCCTTTTTGCAGCTCTTACCACTTTCTTTGTAACCCTTTGCTGTGCTTTATACCTCTTCCAGTCCAGGGGATCTGTACTGTTCTTTGCCTTTGGATTTTTACGATCTCTCACTTCCCTTCTTGACCAAAGTTGTTTAATTACACAAGCAGAGCTCTTGCCCTTTAGGGGTGTGTACAGATCTTGCATTCTACCAAATACTTTTTTTTGAACACCTCCCATTGTTCATCTGTAGTTTATAATAGTTCTGCTCAGTCTGTTGTGGGCAATTTCGACTTCGTCCCTTCAAAGTCAGCCATACCTAAATTGAAAACCTTGGTTTCGAGACTCACCATTCTCTCCTTCAAATCCAGTATTGAATTCAATGATATTATGGTTACTGTTAGCTAGGTGTTCCCTTGCCCTTAGACTATTTCAGACTCATTACTAAATCTAATATGGCCTGTTCGCTTATTCTTTCAAAAATATATTGTTCCAGAAAACTGTCCTGAATACACTCAGGCTATTCACTGCCTTTGGGGCTTGAGTTGTTTCGTTTCCCCAAGTCTGTGAGAAATTGAAGTCTCCCATTGTAACTGCTCTGTTTTTGCAACAATTTCCAATTTCTCTATTTTTTCAAAAGTCGTTATAACCTGGAATATTTATCTCGCAGTCAAGCCCAGCTTGTAGCCAGCACTACGTCATACCCTTTAAGCTAAATGTGCACTTCTAATTCACTTGTTTTATTTCTTATGCTACGTACATTAGTGTATCAAACTTTTAATTCAACAATAGACCCTCTCCTGTCTTTATGCCTTGATGTTTTTCAAAACACATTTTAACTTATCACACATCTTGTTTTTTTTTTAAATCACATCGGTTATATTTTTCATCAATTATTTTGTTGCTATTACCTATATTTCTTTCTGAATTTTAAATATTTATATTATCTTTCATACGATTGACGACCTGGACTTCGCTCTCATCCCTTTTAATAAAAAAAATCTTTCGGCTATTTTTGTATCTGTCTGTGCCCACCGCCCCTATAATCGGTTTAAAGTCCTTTCTACAGCCCTATTTATCCTTTCATCTGGGTCCCAGCCCGGTTCAGATGAAGCCCATCCCAACAGTACAGCTCCTTCCTGTCCCAGTACTGATGTCAGTGACCCATGAAATTGAACTCCTTTTTCCCATACCACTCCATTAACCATGTGTTACCTTTCCTAATCTGTTTATCCTATACCAAATTGCACATGGCTCGAATGATAATCCTGAGATGTTTCAGCTGTGGCTCAATTGGTAGCACTCTCTCCTCCGAGTCAGAAGGTTGTGGGTTCAAGTTCCACCTCAGGGACTTGAGCACGAAAATCTCAGCTGACACTCCAGTGCAGTGCTGAGGGAGTGCTGCGTTGTCGGAGATGTCATCTTTCGGATGAGGTATTAAACCGAGGCCCCGTCTGCTCTCTCAGGTGGACGTAAAAAATCCCATGGCACTATTTCAAAGAAGTGCAGGGGAGTTATCCCTGGTGTTCTGTCCAATATTTATCCCTCAATCAACATCACTAAAAAGTTGATCATTATCACATTGCTGTTACAAGGAGCTTGCTATGCGCAAATTGACTGCCACATACCCGACATTACAACAGTGACTACACTTCAAAAAGTACTTCATTGGCTGTAAAGCGCTTTGGGACATCTGGTAGTCATGAAAGGCACTATTTAATGCAAGTGTTTATTTTTTTTTTCCTTTTTCCGAGGTCCTGACTTTCAATTTAGCTCCCATTTCCTGGTACCCCCTCAGCAAGATCTTCTCCTTGTTCTTTCCTATGTTGTTCGTCCCAACATGGACCAGGACAAGTGGACCTTTCTCCTTCCGTTCCAGCCGCACATCGAGATATCCCTTACCCAGGCACCAGGAAGGCAACACAACCTTCAGCATTCTCGATCGTAGCTGCAGAGGATGCTATTTATCCCCCTAATTATTGAATCCCCAATACATAGGACATTTCTATCTTCCTTCTACCACCTTTGGTATCTAGGTCCCTCCATGGCCTCACCTCTCCCTATCTCTGTAATCTCCTTCAGCCCCACAACCGCCCACCCCCCCCTCCCCCCTCCCCCACGCCCACCACCTCACGAGATGTCTGCGCTCCTCTAAATCTGCCCTCCTGGGCAACCCTGATTGTAATCGCTCAACCACTGGTGGCCGTGCCTTCTGTTGCTTAGGCCCCAAGCTCTGGAACTCCCTGCCTAAACCTCTTCGCCTCTCTCTCCTCCTTCAAGACGCTCCTTAGGTCACCTGCGCTAATTTCTACTTATGCAGCTCGATGTCAAATCTTTATCGCATCATACACCTGTGAAGCGCCTTGGGATGTTTCACTACGATAAAGGTGCTATATAAATACAAGTTGTTGTTGTAGGTCAGCACTGTGGCTGTCCTCCCCAGTCTTTGTCCTTATCCCCACTAGCAGCAAATATATTGTACCTGTTGGACAAGATCAGGGTCTGCAGGACCTCCTCCTCCTCCTCCATTTACCCATGATTCCCCTTACCCTGCTGGCAGACAGCGTGTGGCAGTACTAGGGAGTGGGATTATATGGTTTAGGTGTGCAGGAGGGTAGCCTTGAACTCTAAGAGAGGGATGGTGATGTAAAGGTGGGGTGGAGGTGTGTTGGGGACTGCGAGTACTAGAGAGGGGTTCCTGGATCAGTGAGTGGCACACTTGCCTCTGAGTGAGATGGTTGTGGATTCAAGTCCCACTCCAGAGACTTGAGTACATAAATCTAGGCTGACACTCCAGTGCAATGCTGAGGGAGTGCTGCACTGTCGGGGGTGCCGTCCTTCGTCTGAGACATTAAACCGAGGCCCCGTCTACTTTTTCTGGTGGACGTAAAAAATCCCATGGCACAAATAAAGGATGGCATCAAATTGAAAACAATGGCATACAAAGTGGCCAAGATTAGTGGAAGACCAGAGGATTGGGGAACTTTTAAAAACCAGCAAAGAACTAAAAACATAATAGAGGGAAGATAGATTATGAAAGTAAACTAGTAAGAAATATAAAAACAGATAGCAAGAGTTTCTACAGTATATAAAAAGAAAAAGAGTGGCTAAAGTAAATGTTGGTCCCTTAGAGGATGAGACTGGGGAAGTAATAATGGGGAACAGGGAAATGGCAGAGACTTTGAACAATAATTTGAATTGATCTTCACAGTAGAAGACACTAAAAACATCCCAATAATGGATAATCATCAAGGGGCTATAGGGAGGGAGGAACTTAAAACAATCACTATCACTAAAGTAGTAGTACTCGGTAAAATAATGGGACTAAAGGTGGACAAGTCCCCTGGACCTGATGGCTTGCTTCCTAGGGTCTTAAAAGAAGTGGCTGCAGAGATAGTGGATGCATTGGTTGTAATCTACCAAAATTCCCTGGATTTTGCAGAGGTCCCAGCAGACTGAAAAACTGCAAATGAAACACCCCTATTTAAAAAAGGAGGCAGACAGAAAACAGGAAACTATAGACCAGTTAGCCTAACATCTGTCATTGGGAAAATGCCGGAGTCCATTATTATGGAAGCAGCAGCAGGACATTTGGAAAAGCATAATTCAGTCAAGCAGAGTCAGCATGGTTTTATAAAAGGGAAATCATGTTTGACAAATTTGCTGCCGTTGTTTAAGGATGGATAAGGGAGAACCAGTGGATGTGGTATATTTGGATTTCCAGAAGGCATTCGATAAAGTGCCACATAAAAGGTTACTGCACAAGATAAAAGTTCACAGGGTTGGGGACAATATATTGGCATGGATAGAGGATTGGCTAACTAACAGAAAACAGAGTCGGGATAAATGGGTCATTTTCCGGTTGGCAAACAGTAATTAGCGGGGTGCCACAGGGATCGCTGCCTCAACTATTTATAATCTATATTAATGATTTGGATGAAGGGAGTGAGTGTAATGTAGCTAAGTTTGCTGACGGTACAAAGATGGGTGGGAAAGCAAGTTGTGAGGAGCACACAAAAATTTGGCAGATGGAGTATAATGTGGGAATGTGTGAGGTTATCCATTTGGCAGGAAAAATAAAAAAATCAAATTATTTAAATGGAGAAAAATTACAAACTGCTGCAGCACAGAGGGACCTGGGGGTCCTTGTGCATAAAACACAAAAAGTTAGTTTGCAGGTGCAATTGGAAGGCAAATGGAATGTTGGCCTTTATTGCAAGGGGGTTAAAGTATAAAAGCAGAGCAGTCCTGCTACAACTGTACAGGGTATTGGTGAGGCCACACCGAGAGTAATGCCTACAGTTTTGGTCTCATTTAAGGAGGGATAGGCAGTCCCTCGTAATCGAGGAAGTCTTGCTTCCACTCTTAACATGAGTTCTTAGGTGGCTGTACAGTCCAATATGAGAATCACAGTCTCTGTCATAGGTGGGACAGATAGTCGTTGAGGTAAAAGGGTGGATGGGACTGGTTTGCCGCCTGCTCTTTCCGCAGCCTGCGCTTGATTTCTGAATGCTCTCGGCGACGAGACTCGAGGTGCTCAGCGCCCTCCAGGATGCACTTCCTCCACTTACGGCAGTCTTTGGCCAGGGACTCCTATGAATCAGTGGGGATGTCGCACTTTATCAAGGAGGCTTTGAGGGTGTTCCTTGTAATGTTTCCACTGCCCACCTTTGGCTCGTTTGCCGTGAAGGAGTTCCGAGTAGAGCGCTTGCTTTGGGAGTCTCGTGTGTGACATGCAAACTATGTGGCCTGCCCAGCAGAGCTGATAAAGTGTGATCAGTGCTTCAATGCTGGGGATGTTGGCCTGGTCGAGGACGCTAATGTTGATGCGTCTGTCCTCCCAGGGATATACTTGCATTTGGAGCCAGTTCAGAGAAGGTTCACTCGGTTGATTCCTGAGTTGAAGGGTTTGACATGAAGAAAGGTTGAGTCGGTTGGGCCTATGCACACTGAAGATTAGAAGAATGAGGTGTGATCGAATTGAAACATATAAGATAATGAGAGGGCTCGACAAGGTAGATGCAGAGAGTATGTTTCCTGTCATTGGGGAATCTAGAAATGGGGGGCATAGTTTTAGAATAAGGGGTCACCTATTTAAAACTGCGATGAGGAGAAATTTCTTCTCAGAGTATGTAAATCTGGAATTCTCTGCTCCAGAGAGCTGTGGAGGCTGGGTCATTGAATATATTTAAGGCGGAGATAGACAGAATTTTGAGCTATCAGGGAGTAAAGGGTTATGGGGAGCGGGCAGGGCAGTGGAGCTGAGTCCATGATCAGATCAGCCATGATCTTATTGAATGGTGGAGCAGGCTCGAGGGGCCCAATGACCTACTCCTGCTCCTACTACTTATGTTCTTACTATGTATTTCGAAGAAGAGCAGAATGCGCTGGCCAATATTTATCCCTCAATCAACATACCAAAAATAGATTATCTGGTCGTTATCACATGGCTGTTTGTGAGAGCTTGCTGTGCGCAAATTGGCTGCTGCGTTTCCTACATTACAACAGTGGCTATACTTCATTGAATGTAAAGCACTTTGAAACGACCGTAAGTTGTGAATGGCACTATATAAATGCAAGTCTTGCGTTCTGTAAACACACACACACAGCAATGTCACCCAGCAGACTCCGACATTCACTTCGGGGTAGACTGACTGCGCAGTCCCGACCACCACATTCCTCCCACCACAGAAGAACGACACCAGGTCGCCGGTCCCCCGGACTCACCAGCCGGGGCAGTGCCGCCTCCCCGCTCATGCCCGCGGTCGGTGTCTGTGTGTCCGCCAGGAGCGCTCCGCCGCTCGCGGCTATTTTTCCTCAGCCGTCGCTTTCGTTAATTTTAAATCCGTCGCGCGAACCAAGCGTCACTCAGACGCAGCAGGATCAAAACCCCGCCGCCGGCAGCCAATCGCAGCTCGGCCTCTGTCGCACAGCCGCGCGCCAAAACAAAGACAGCAATTACGTCATCAGCATGTTGCAATGCCGTGCGTTCTGTTCACGTGACCAGGCACACTGAGCGGGATGAGACACAGAGTGCAAGGAGCAAAGGTGTCTGTCCACAGAAGATTTTTAATATATCACTAATTAATCTACAGTGGTGTTGCACATGGAGAATATGCTCTGTTTGATATTTGTCTATGTTGTCGTCGTGTTGTTGTTTCTCCTAAGAACATAAATAGCAGGAGTAGGCCATTTGAACCCTCGAGACTGCGCCACCATTCAATAAGATCATGGCTGATCTGATCATGGACTCAGCTCCGCTTCCCTACCTGCTCCGCTTCCCTACCTGCTCCCCATAACCCTTTACTCCCTTATTACTCAAAAATCTATCTCCACCTTAAATTTATTCAATAACCTAGCCTCCACAGCTCTCTGCGGCAGAGAATTCCACAGATTTGCAACCCTCTGAGAGAAGAAATTTCTCATCTCAATTTTAAATGGGCAGCCCCTTATTCTAAGACTATGTCCCTTAATTTTAGTTTCCCCTATGAGTAGAAATATCCTCTGCATCCACCTTGTCGAGCACCCTCATTATCTTACAAGTTTCAATAAGATCACCTCTCATTCTTCTGAACTCCAATGTGTATAGAAACACAGAAAATAGGTGGAGAAGGCCATTCGGCCCTTCAAGCCTGCACCACCATTCAATGAGTTCATGGCTGAACATGCAACTTCAGTACCCCATTCCTGCTTTCTCACCATACCCCTTGATCCCCCTAGTAGTAAGGACTACCTCCTTTTTGAATATATTTAGTGAATTGGCCTCAACAATTTTCTGTGGTAGAGAATTCCACAGGTTCACCAATCTCTGGGTGAAGAAGTTTCTCCTCATCTCGATCCTAAATGGCTTACCTCTTATCCTCAGACTGTGACCCCTGGTTCTGGACTTCCCCAACATTGGGAACATTCTTCCTGCATCTAACCTGTCTAAACCCGTCAGAATTTTAAACGTTTCTATGAGATCCCCTCTCTTTGAACTCCAGTGAATACAAGCTCAGTTGATCCAGTCTTTCTTGATATGTCAGTCCCGCCATCCCGGGAATCAGTCTGGTGAACCTTCGCTGCACTCCCTCAATAGCAAGAATGTCCTTCCTCAAGTTAGGAGACCAAAACTGAACACAATACTCCAGGTGTGGCTTCACCAAGGTCCTGTACAACTGTAGCAACACCTCCCTGCCCCTGTACTCAAATCCCCTCACTATGAAGGCCAACATGCCATTTGCTTTCTTAACCGCCTGCTGTACCTGCATGCCAACCTTCAATGACTGATGTACCATGACACCCAACCTATTCAACCTATCCTCATAAGTCAACCCCCTCATCTCCAGAATTAACCTAGTGAACCTTCTCTGAACAGCCTCCAATGCAAGTATATATCCTTCCTTAAATATGGAGACCAAAACTGTACACAGTACTCCAGGTGTGGCCTCACCAATACCCTGTACAGTTGTAGCAGGACTACTCTGTTTTTATACTCTATCCCCCTTACAATAAAGGCCAACATTCTATTTGCCTTTCTGATTACTTGCTGTACCTGCATACTAACTTTTTGTGTTTCATGCACAAGGACCACCAGGTCTCTGTACTGTAGCACTACGCAACTTTTCTTCATTTAAATTATAATTTGCTTTTCTCTTCTGATTCTCACTTTGGTCCCTTCTATTCTCTTTTTCTTATTTCTGAATCAGAAGGTTGTAGGTTCAAGCCCCATTTCAGAGATGTGAACATATAATCCAGGCTGACACTCCAGTGCAATGCTGCGGGAGTGCTGCAGTATCGGAGGTGCCGTCTTTCGCCTGAGATGTTAAACCGAGGTTCCGTCAGCCCTCTTGGGAGGACGTGAAAGATCCCATGGCCAATATTCCTTCGAATTTTGGGGGGGTGCATAGCCCCCCCTTTAACAGGCTGCATGGTACATTAAAATTTCCACGTGTGCACGGGTTTTCCCATTGTAAAGCCAGCAAGCGGCCTGCGCGAGACTTCCAGACCGCTGCGCAGCCCCACAGCTTCACGGGAACATTGCCCACAGCCCTATTGGAATTAGAGTAGTGTCCTAACCAACATTTACCCCCCAACCAAAACTTGAAACAAATTATTAGATCATTTATTTCATAGCTGTTTGTGGGAGCTTGCTGTGCACAAATTGGTTGCCATGTTTCCTATATTGCAACAGATTTCAAAAGTAATTGGTTGTAACAATGATGCTATTACACGACTGGGTGTGTACTTTCAGCCACCAAATAGTGGGAAAGTGATACAGAAGCAAATTTGCAGGCACATTACAGAAAAATGCAAGATCAGCACAGTACTGATAATGGGGGACTTCAATTATCTTTATAGGCAGGGATAGTAACAGTGTAAACATAGTAACGGGAAGTGGCTGTTCAGCCCCTCGAGCCTGTTCCGCAATTCAAAGAAATCATGGCTGATCTGCAATCTAACTCCATATACCCACCGTTGCCCCATATCCCTTAATACCTTTGGTTAACAGAAATTTATTAATCTCAGATTTAAAATTAACAATTGATCTAGCATCAATTGCCATGTGTGGAAGAGAATTCCAAACTTCTACCACCCTTTGTGTGTAGAAATGTTTCATAACTTCACTTCTGAAAGGTCTTGTTCGAATTTTTAGGTTATGTCCTCTAGTCCTAGATTCCCCAATTAGCAGAAATCCTTTCTCCCTCTCTACCCCTTCAGTTTCCCTTAATATCTTGAAAACTTTGATTACATCATCCCTTAATCTTCTAAATTCTAGGGAATACAACCCAAGTTTGTGGAATCTCGCCTTTTAATTTAAACCTTGGAGTCCAGGTATCATTCTGGTCAATCTATGCTGCATTCCCTCCAAGGCCAATATATCCTTCCTAAGGTGCAATGTTCAGAACTGAACACGGTACACCAGTTCTGGTCTAACCTGGGCTTTATATAACTGGTTTATATAACTGGTGCATGACTTCTACTCCCTTTGTATTCTAGTCTTCCAGATATAAAGGCCAGCATTCCATTAGCCTTTTGATATTTTTTGTACCTGTCCATGACATTTTAATGATAGATGGAAGTTTCTTTGGCCCAGCTTTTCACCAATTAGAAAGTACCCTGTTCTATCCTTTTTTGGTCCAAAGTGGATGACCTCGCCTTTGCTTACATTGAAATCCATTTGCCACAGTTATGCCCATTCACTTAATTTGTTAATATCTTTGTTATTTTACGCTTCCATCTACACTGCTTACAATGCAGCCTACTTTTGTGTCATCAACAAATTTGGATATATGGCACTCTATCCGGTCACCTAAGTTGTTAATAAATAATGAATAGTTGAGGCCCCAATACCGATTGCTATGGGACACCATTAATTACATTTAAGTACCTGCCCATTATCCCTACTCTCTGACTCCTGCCGCTCAGCCAATCTCCTAACCAGGTCAATAATTTGCACTCAATTCCATGAGCTTCAACTTTAACAGTCTCTTTTGAGGGATTTTATCGAATGCCTCTGGAAGTCCACAGAAATAACATCCATAGACAATTCCCTATCCACTATGATATGTTTATAATAAAGGCTGAAACTGAGTACTGTGTACAATGAGCAAGTGTGAACTTAGCTCCATAATAAAACTCCAGAGTGCAGGTACCTCATGGGTGGCCTGCTTATATACTGTGCTCCCAAAGGATGCTGGGTTCCCTTGGGACTCCAACAGGTAGGTCCTCTGGTGGTAGTGTAATATAAGTTACAAAGGGTTAAATACATAACATCACTTCCCCGAGAAGTCAATAGTACACTTATTTACAAGGCGAGATGATTTGGGCCTTTTCGGTCCCTTGTCGATTGTCTCGGTACAAACGCGCATGTGGGCGAGTTGGTTAGTTCTTCACTGGGCTGCTGGGGATGGTGAGTTCGGCTTCGTGGTCAACCATGATGTCAGTTGCCACTTGTGTGTGTGTTGGAGGGTCAAAGTTGGTGGTGTCTTCTTCGGTTTGTTCGTAACTGTTGGTGAACGCAATTTGATTTGGTCCAAATGTTTTCTGCACGTTAGTCCATTGGCCAATTTGACCTGAAACACTCTACTCCCCTCTTTGGCTATGACAGTGCCAGCAAGCCGTTTTGGACCATGTCCATAATTGAGTACAAACACAGGATCATTGACCTCAATATCGCATGACAAATTTGCACGGTCATGGCACACACTTTGTTGATGCCGCCTGCCCTCCACGTGATCATGGAGATCAGGGTAGACAAGAGAGAGCCTTGTTTTGAGCGCCCTTTTCATGAGCAGCTCGGCTGGGGGAACTCTGATGAGTGAGTGGGGTCTGGTGCGGTAGCTGAACATCACTCGGCATACTCGGGTCTGCAGGGAGCCTTCCGACACGCGTTTCAGGCTTTGCTTGATGGTCTGAACTGCCCGCTCTGCCTGGCCGTTGGATGCAGGCTTGAACGCGGCAGATGTGACGTGCTTAATCCCATTGCAGGTCATGAATTCCTTGAATTCAGCATTGGTGAAACATGGCCCATTGTCACAGACAAGGACATCAGGCAGACCGTGTGTGGCAAACATGGCTCATAGGCTTTCAATAGTGACCGCGGTCGTGCTTACAGACATTATTGCACATTCAATCCATTTTGAGTAAGCGTCCACGACAACCAAAAACATTTTGCCTAGAAATGGGCCTGCATAGTCCACGTGGATCCTCGACCACGGTTTGGAGGGCCATGACCACAAACTTAGCGGTATCTCTCTGGGTGCATTGCTCAGCTGAGAGCAAGTGTTGCACTGGCGCACGCATGACTCTAAATCTGAGTCGATGCCGGGCCACCACACATGGGATTTGGCTATGGCTTTCATCATTACAATGCCTGCGAGAGTGCTGTGCAGTTCAAAAATGAACGTATCTCTGCCTTTCTTGGGCAAGACCACACGATTGCCCCACAATCAGGGGCAATCAGGGCAGTTGTGAGAGACGATATTGGCTCTACTGAACAAAATGTTGAATCATTGTGGGTGGAGATTAGAGATAGTAAGTGGAAAAAGTCACTAGTGGGCGTAGTTTATAGGCCCCCAAATAATAACTTCACGATGGGGCGGGCAATAATCAAGGGAATAATGGAGGCCTGTGAAAAAGGAGCGGCAGTAGTCATGGGGGATTTTAACCTACATATCGATTGGTCAACTCAAATCGCACGGGGTAGCCTAGAGGAGGAATTCATAGAATGCATACGGATTGTTTCTTAGATCAGTATGTAACAGAACCTACAAGGGAGCAAGCTATCTTAGATCTGGTCCTGTGTAATGAGACAGGAAAAATAAACGATCTCCTCGTAAAAGATCTTCTCGGAATGAGTGATCACAGTATGGTTGAATTTGTAATACAGATTGAGGGCGAGGAAGTTGTGTCAGAAACGAGCGTACTATGCTTAAACAAAGGGGATACAGTGGGATGAGGGCAGAGTTGGCTAAAGTAGACTGGAAACACAGACCAACCCGTGGCACAATTGAGGAACAGTGGAGGACTTTTAAGGAGCGCTTTCATAGTGTGCAACAAAAATATATTCCAGTGAAAAAGAAGGGCGGTAAGAGAAGGGATAACCAGCCGTGGATAACCAAGGAAATAAAGGAGAGTATCAAATCAAAGACCAATGCGTATAAGGTGGCCAAGGTTAGTGGGAAACTAGAGGATTGGGAAAATTTTAAACAACAGCAAAGAATGACTAAAAAAGCAATAAAGAAAGGAAAGATAGATTACGAAGGTAAACTTGCGCAAAACATAAAAACAGATAGTAAAAGCTTTTACAGATATAGAAAATGGAAAAGAGTGACTAAAGTAAATGTTGGTCCCTTAGAAGATGAGAAGGGGGATTTAATAATGGGAAATGTGGAAATGGCTGAGACCTTAAACAATTATTTTGCTTCGGTCTTCACAGTGGAAGACACAAAAACCATGCCAAAAATTGCTGGTCATGGGAATGTGGGAAGGCAGGACCTTGAGACAATCACTATCACTAGGGGGGTAGTGCTGGACAGGCTAATGGGACTCAAGGTAGACAAGTCCCCTGGTCCTGATGAAATGCATCCCAGGGTATTAAAAGAGATGGCGGAAGTTATAGCAGATGCATTCGTTATAATCTACCAAAATTCTCTGGACTCTGGGGAGGTACCAGCAGATTGGAAAGCAGCTAATGTAACGCCTCTGTTTAAAAAAGGGGGCAGACAAAAGGCAGGTTAGTTTAACATCTGTAGTGGAGAAAATGCTTGAAACTATCATTAAGGAAGAAATAGCAGGACATCGAGATAGGAATAGTGCAATCAAGCAGACGCAGCATGGATTCATGAAGGGGAAATCATGTTGAACTAATTTACTGGAATTCTTTGAGGATATAACGAGCATGGTGGATAGAGGTGTACCGATGGATGTGGTGTATTTAGATTTCCAAAAGGCATTCGATAAGGTGCCACACAAAAGGTTATTGCAGAAGATAGAGGTACGCGGAGTCAGAGGAAATGTATTAGCATGGATAGAGAATTGGCTGGCGAACAGAAAGCAGAGAGTCGGGATAAATGGGTCCTTTTCAGATTGGAAATCGGTAGTTAGTGGTGTGCCACAGGGATCAGTGCTGGGACCACAACTGTTTACAATATACATAGATGACCTGGAAGAGGGGACAGAATGTAGTGTAACAAAATTTGCAGATGACACAAAGATTAGTGGGAAAGCGGGTTGTGTAGAGGACACAGAGAGGCTGCAATGAGATTTGGATAGGTTAAGCGAATGGGCTAAGGTTTGGCAGATGGAATACAATGTCGGAAAGTGTGAGGTCATCCACCTTGGGGAAAAAAAAACAGTAAAAGGAAATATTATTTGAATGGGAAGAAATTACAACATGCTGAGGTGCAGAGGGACCTGGGGTCCTTGTGCATGAATCCCAAAAAGTTAGTTTGCAGGTGCAGCAGGTAATCAGGAAGGCGAATGGAATGTTGGCCTTCATTGCGAGAGGGATGGAGTACAAAAGCAGGGAGGTCCTGCTGCAACACTATAGGGTATTGGTAAGGCCGCACCTGGAGTACTGCGTGCAGTTTTGGTCACCTTACTTAAGGAAGGATATACTGGCTTTGGAGGGGGTACAGAGACGATTCACGAGGCTGATTCCGGAGATGAGGGGGTTACCTTATGATGATAGATTGAGTAGACTGGGTCTTTACTCGTTGGAGTTCAGAAGGATGAGGGGTGATCTTAGAGAAACATTTAAAATCATGAAAGGGATAGACAAGATAGAGGCAGAGAGGTTGTTTCCACTGGTCGGGGAGACGAGAACAAGGGGGCACAGCCTCAAAATACGGGGGAGCCAATTTAAAACCGAGTTGAGTTGGAATTTCTTCTCCCAGAGGGTTGTGAATCTGTGGAATTCTCTGCCCACGGAAGCAGTTGAGGCTAGCTCATTGAATGTATTCAAGTCACAGATAGATAGATTTTTAACCAATAAGGGAATTAAGGGTTACGGGGAGAGGGCGAGTAAGTGGAGCTGAGTCCACGGCCAGATCAGCCATGATCTTATTGAATGGCGGAGCAGGCTCGAGAGGCTAGATGGCCTACTCCTGTTCCTAATTCTTATGTTCTTACAACAGACGGTCCGCGTGCAGGGACATTTTGTCTTTGCGCCTGTGGAACGACTTAATTGCTCCTGCATCTCCGCTGGGATGCTGGACCAGCTCCCATTGAGGACACAGTTTTTTTTCCAAGGACAGTAAGAGACCCTGGCTGGTCCAGGTCCTGATCTGGCGGGCCGTAACGGGGGACTTTTCATTTTCGAATGCATCCATTACCATGAGCAACTCCGCTGGCTGTGCCATTTCTACTCCGGTGGTGGGCAATGGCAGCCGACTGAGAGCATCTGCGCAGTTCGCTGTGCCCAGTCTGTGGCGGATTACATAGTGGTATGCCGACAGCATGACCGCCCATCTTTGGATGCAGGCAGAGGCATTGGTGGAGCAGGGAGGTCTTACCTCAGTTGTATAGGGCCTTGGTGAGGCCTCACCTGGAATATTGTGTTCAGTTTTGGTCTCCTAATCTGAGGAAGGACGTTCTTGGTATTGAGGGAGTGCAGTGAAGGTTCACCAGACTGATTCCTGGGATGGCAGGATTGACATATGAGGCGAGACTGGATCGACTGGGCCTGTATTCACTGGAGTTTAGATGAATAAGAGAGGATCTCATAGAAACATATAAAATTCTGTCGGGACTGGACAGGTTACATGCAGGAAGAATGTTCCTGATGTTGGGGAAGTCCAGAACCAGGGGTCACAGTCTAAGGATAAGGGGTAAGCCATTTAGGACCGAGATGAGAAACTTTTTCACTCAGAGAGTTGTTAACCTGTGGAATTCTCTCCCACAGAGAGTTGTTGATGCCAGTTTGTTAGATAAATTCAAGAGGGACTTAGATATGGCCCTGACGGCTAAAGGGATCAAGGGGTTTGGAGAGAAAGCAGGAAAGGGGTACTGAGGTGAATGATCAGCCATGATCTTATTGAATGGTGGTGCAGGCTTGAAGGGCCGAATGGCCTACTCCTGCACCTATTTTCTATGTTTCTATGTTTCTAATCCCTTTGCTCTCAGAGAACAGCGATATGAGCGTCTTGTGGTCAGTTTCAAGCTCAAAATTGAGGCCAAATAAGTACTGGGGTGCATTTTCTTTACCCCGTAAACGCACGCCAGAGCCTCTTTTTCAATCATGCTGTAGGCCCCCTCGGCTTTGGACAAACTCCTGGACATTTAAGCGACTAGTTGCAAAATCCCCGATTCGTTAGCCTGTTGTAACACACACCCGACCCCGTATGACAATGCATCACAAGCTAGCACTAATCTTTTACAAGGGTCATACAGGACAAGAAGTTTGTTTGAACACAACAGATTTCTAGCTTTCTTAAAGGCAGCCTCTTATGAATTCTCCCATACCCAGCCGTCTCCCTTGAGCAGTAGCGCATATAGGGGTTCTAGCAGGGTGCTTAACCCAGGTAGGAAATTACTGAAATCGTTAAGGAGTCCAAGGAACGACCGCAGCTCCGTCACGTTCTGTGATCTCAGCGCGTTCTTGATGGCCTCCGTCTTGGCATCGGTGAGTCTGATGCCATCTGCTGCAATTCTTCTTCCCAAAAACTTGACCTCCTGTGCCAGGAAAATAAACTTCGAGCATTTCAACCTGCGCCCCATGCGATCCAACCGACTAAGAATCTCTTCCAGATTCTTCAAGTGCTCAATGGTGTCCAGACCTGTAACCATTATGTTGTCCTGGAAAACCACGGTGAAAGGAACCGACTTTAGCAGGCTCTCCATGTTCTGTTGGAAGATTGTCGCGGCCGACCGAATCCCGAACGGGCATCTGTTATAGATGAACAGACCTTTGTGCTTGTTGATGCAGGTGAGGCCTTTCGAAGACTCCTCCAGCTCCTGCATCATGTCGGCCAAGGTCAGGTCCAGCTTGGTTAAAATTTTCCCACCAGCCAGGGTAGCAAACAGGTCGTCTGCCTTGGGTAGCGGGTACTGGTCCTGTAGCGAAAAACGGTTAATCATTACTTTATAGTCCACACTAATTCTGACTGTGCCGTCCTCTTTAAGTACCGGGACAATCGGGCTAGCCCACTCGTTGAATTCCACCGGCGCGATGATGCCTTCTCGCTGCAGCCTGTCCAGCTTAATTTCCACTTTCTCACGCATCATATATGGTACCGCCCGTGCCTTGTGGTGGATGGGTCGGGTACCAGGAACCAAATGGATCTGCAATTTCGCCTGCGAGAAGCTTCCAATGCCTGGCTCGAACAACGATGGAAACCTACTCAGAACCTGGGCATATGAGGCGTCGTCGACAGACGAAAGCGCTCGGATGTCGTCCCAGTTCCAGCGGATTTTTCCCAGCCAGCTTCTGCCAAACAATGTGAGGCCATCCCCTGGCACAATCCACAGCGGGAGTTCATGTACTGCTCCATCATAGGAGACTTTGACTTCTGCACTGCCAATTACAGGGATTAATTCCTTGGTGTAAGTCTTTAGTTTGGTGTGAATGGGGCTCAGCTTGGGCCTGTGTGCCTTTTTGCCCCACAATATCAAAGGCCTTTTTACTCATTATGGACTGACTCGCACCAGTGTCCAGTTCCATAGATACTGGAATTCCGTTCAGTTCAACTTTCAACATTATTGGTGGACATTTCGTGGTGAATGTGTATATCTTGTACACTGCTGCTTCCTCGGTACGAGTCTCCAATTCAGCCTGATCCACAGTGGATCGATCTTCCTCTGCAACATGGTGGTTTGCAGGGTTTGCAGCTCGCCTGCACATTCACTGGAGGTGTCCCATTGTTGTGCAACCGTTGCACGCATAGTGCTTGAAGCGGCATTGATGGGGCCGATGATCACCTCCACAGCGCCAACAAGGTGTTAACTGCCTCGCATTAACGATTGATGGCGGACTCTGGGTCATCTGAGGTCGGGCAGCAGCAGCCGGCATATACATTCTGCCATGTATATTCCTGCTCGAAAACTACGTTACTTTGTGCACAGTACTGGCCGAAACGTTTTTACTCTGCAAAATCTGTTTGGTGTCATCGCTGGTGGACATAAATGCCTGGGCTACCGTTATGGCTTTACTTAGATTCGGAGTTCAAGAGTCAACAGTTTGCGAAGGATTTCCTCATGGCCAATGCCCAGTACAAAAAAGTTTCTAAGCATTTTGATAAACTCATAATAAAGGATGAAACTGAGTACTGTGTACAATGAGCAAGTCTCATTAGCTCCTTTAATGAGACTTCAGAGTGCAGATACCTCGTGGGTGGCCTGCTTATATACCGTGTTCCCAAGGCATGCTGGGATCCTTTGGGACTCCAACAGGTCGGTCCTCTGGTGGTAGTGTAATACAGGTTGCAATGGGTTAAATACATAACACATTTGTTCTAGAAATCCCTCAAATTCACAATGTGGAGCGAGCCGCCTTAGTTCGACGACATCGCTCGCCACTTCCTGGCCCTCCGACCGTTGACACGTGTAGAACCGATATCTCGCCATCAAAATGCTTTCCTTAGGATTTAGATGCTCCCGGATCAGCGTACACAATTCGTCATAGGACTTAGCTGTTGGTTTTGCCAGAGCTAGAAGGTTCTTCATGAGGCCATAGGTTGTTGTCCCACAGACAGTTAGGAGGATCGCCCTTCGTTTGGCAGCGTTCTCGTCCCCTTCCAGCTCATTGGCCACGAAGTATTGGTCGAGTCTCTCCACGAAGGCCTCTCAATCGTCCCTTTCTGAGAATTTCTCCAGGATACCAACTGTTCTTTGCATTTTCGCGCGGTTGTTTGTTACCTCGTCGTCAATTGATATGTTTATAATAAAGGATGAAACTGTGAACTGTGTACAATGAGCAAGTGTGACCTTTGCTCCTTTAATGAGACTCCAGAGTGCAGGTACCTCGTGGGCGACCTACTTATATACCGTGCTCCCAAGGGATGCTGGGAGCTGTTGGGACTCCAACAGGTAAACCCTCTGGTGGTCGTGTAATACATAATATACTATTCAGCTTTTCAAAAAATTCAATGAGAGTAATGAGGGGGAGAAATTTCTGAAATATGTACAAGAGAACTTTCTTGATCAGTGTGTTGTCAGCCCAATGAGGCAGTGCTGGATCTAGTCCTGGGGAGTGAAGTGGGGCAACTGGACCATGCTTCAGCAGGAGAACATTTGGAGAACAATGATCATAGCATTACAACAACAACTTATATTTATATAGCGCCTTTAACGTAGTGAAACATCCGAAGGCACTTCACAGGAATATTATGAGATTAAAAAATTTTAACACCGAGTTGCATAAGGAGAAATTCGGGCAGGTGACCAAAAGCTTGGTTAAAGAGATTGGTTTTAAGGAGCGTCTTGAAGCAGGAAAGAAAGGTAGAGAGGTGGAAAGGTGTAGGCAGGGAATTCCAGAGCTTTCGGCCTAGGCAACAGAAGACACGGCCACCAAAGGTTGAGCGATTATAATCAGGGATACTGAAGAGAGCAGAATTATAGGAGCACAGATATCTCGGGGGGGGGGGGGGGGGGGGGAGGGGGTAGGGGTTGTGGGGCTGAAGGAAATTGCAGAGATAGGGAGGGATGAGGCCATGAAGGGATTTAAAAACAAGGATGAGAATTTTGAAATCGAGGCGTTGCTTAACCAGGAGCAAATGTAGGTCAGCGAGCACAGGGGGTGATGGGTGAGTGGGACTTGGTGCGAGTCAGGACACGGGCAGCTGAGTTTTGGATCACCTCCAGTTTACGTAGGGTAGAATGTGGGAGGCCAGCTAGGTTTAGAATTGTCATGGAAAAGGACAAGGAACAACCAAGCGTAAAAATACTTAACTGGAGGAGAGCTAAAACCAGTGAGTTGAAAAGGGATCTGGCCCAGGTGGATTGGAATTAAAAATTGGTCGGCAAAACAGTCATTGAGCGATGGGAGACCTTCAAAGAGGAGATCATTCAGGTACAGAGTAGATCCTGCAAATTCGCACTGCCCCACAAGGCGTCTTAGGTCGGCGACAAAACTCGCCACATTCTGGCCCTCGGAACGACAACGGTGCGTGTAAAAGTGGTACCTGGCCACCAGGATGCTCTCCTTTGGCTTGAGGTGTTCCCGAAGCAGCGTACACAATTCTGCGGAAGATTTGTCCGTTAGTTTGACCAGTGCCAGCAAATTTTTGAGGAGGCCATATGCCGATGACCCACATAAGGTGAGGAGAATCGCCCTGCGCTTGATCTCTGTTTCAGTCGTGTCCAATTCGTTGGCCACAAAGTACTGGTCGAGGCACTCCCAAGGCTTCCCAATCATCACCCTCAACAAATCTCTCAAGAATACCAATGGCAGCCCCACGTGAAAGTTCGTGATCCGTTACTCGTTGCCAATTTGTTATGTTCAGAATAAATCCACAGGACTGTTTTGCAAGCTCAAACTTGTGACCTTGGTCTCTTTATTCAGACTCCAGAGTGAGGAAGCAGCATGGTGAATCACCTTTTATACCTGCTTACCACAGGGTGCACAGGTAACCCTTGGGTCTCCCACAGGTGTGTCCCCGAGTAGCAAGTCTTACATTTTGGTAAGGTTTACATACATACATAACAAAAGGGATTCCCAAAAGTCTTTTATAAACATATAAATAGTAAAAGATTAATCAAAGGAAGGTTGGGGCCGATTAGGGACCAAAAGGAAATATTCTTGTCGAGGCAGAGCACATGGCTGAGTTACTAAATGATTACTTTGCATCTGTCTTCACTAGAGAAGAAGATGCTGCCAATCTAGCAGGAAAGAAGGAGGCAGATATTGGATAGAATAAAAATAAAGAGGACCATCAGAACATAAGCAATAGAAGTAGGAGTAAGCCATTTGGCCCCTCGAGCCTGCTCCGCCATTCAGTGAGATCATGGCTGATCTTCTGCCTCAACTCCACTTGCCTGCACTTTCCCCATATTCCTTGATTCCCTTAATATCCAAAAATCTATCGATCTTTGTCCTGAATATACTCAACGACTGAACTTTCATTGCCCTCTGGGGTAGAGAAGTCCAAAGATTCACAACCCTCTGAGTGAAAAATGTTCTCCTCATCTCAGTTCTAAATGGCCGACCCCTTATTCTGATACTGTGACCCCTGGTTCTAGACTCCCCAGCCAGGGAAAACATCCTCCCTGCACCTACCCTGTCAAGCCCTGTAAGAATTTTGTATGTTTCAATGAGATCACCTCATACTTCTAAACTCTAGAGAATATGGGCTTAGTCTACTCAATCTCTCCTCATAGGACAATCCCCCCATCCCAGGAATCAGTCTGGTGAACCTTTGTTGCACCCCCTCAATGGCAAGTATAGGAACTTAAAATGTTGGCAGTCCTCAAAATAGAAAAGTCATCTGGTCCAGATGGGGTGCATCCTAGGTTACTGAAATAAGTAAGGGTGGGAATTGTGGCGGCTCTGGCCACAATCTTCTAATCCTCCATGGACATGGCGGCAGTGCCGAGGACTGGAGGATTGCAAATATAACACCCTGTTTAACAAATGGAAGGTGTTAAGCCCGGCAACTGCAGGCCAGTTAGCCTAACATCAGTGGTAGGGAAGTGTTCAGAGACAATAATCCAGGACAAAATAAATTGGCATTTGGAAATGTACGAGCTAATAAATGAAAGTCAACACAAATTTGTTGAAGACAAATCGTGTTTAATTAACTTGATTGAGTTCTTTGATGAAGTAACAGAAAGTGTTGTGAGGATAGTGCGAATCATGTGTATATGGACTTTCAAAAGACATTTGATAAAGTACCGCATAATAGACTGGCAAGCAAAAAAGTCCATGGGAATAAAGGGACCGTGGCAGCATGGATATAAAATTGGTTTAGGGACAGAAAGCAGAGAGTAATGGTGAACAGTTAGTTTTTATACTGGAGGGCGGTATGCAGTGGTGTTCCTCAGGGGTCGGTATTATGACCACGGCTCTTTTTGATATATATTAATGGCCTGGACTTGGAAATACAGGACATATCATAGTTTGCAGATGCCTAAAATGCAGAAATGTAGTAAGCAATGAGGAGGATAGTAATAGACTTCAGGAGGACATAGACAGACTAGGCAGAGAGCAGATCAAATTTGATGCCGAAAAGTGTAAAGTGATGTATTTTCGTAGGAAAAATGAGGAGAGGCAATGTGAACTAAATGGTACAAATTTGAAGGGGGTGCAGGAAAAGAGGGACCTGGAGGTGTATGTACACAGATCTTTGAAAGTGGCAGGACAAGATGAGAAGGCTGTTAAAGCATATGGGATTCTTGGCTTTTGTCACGTATGTACTTTTGGGATCACTAGCCACTAGATGGCGTCACTGTTGGGGGCCATTGGAAGTATAAAAGGCCAGCCATTTTGTATATCAGTCACTTTGCGCCTTAATAAAGCAGAGCCAAAGTTATACCTCTTGGAGTTAAACAGTATTCAGTCTAACAGTTATTGCATACACAACAGCTTTAATAATAGAGTAATAGAGTACAAAAAGCAAGTTATGCTAAAACTTTACAAAATACTGGTTAGGCCCCAGCTGGAGTATTGTGGCCAATTCTGGGCACCACACTTTAGGAAAAATGTTGAGGCCTGGGAGAGGGTGCAGAAGAGATTTACTAGAATGGTACCAGGACCAAGGGATTCAGTTATGTGGAGAGACTGGAGAAGCTGGGGTTGTTCTCCTTAGAGCAGAGAAGGTGAAAGGGAGATTCGATCGAGGTGTTCAAAATCATTAATGCTTCTGATAGAGTAAATAAGGAGTAATTGTTTCCAGTGGCAGAAGGGTCAATAACATATTTATGGTGATTGGCAAAAGAACCAGAGGCAACATGAGGAAATATTTATTTTACACAGCAAGTTGTTGTAATCTAGAATACACTGTCTGAAAGGGTGGTGGAAGCAGATTCAATAGTAACATTCAAAAGAGAATTAGATATATACTTGAAGGGGGAAATAAATTACAGGGTTATGGGAAAAGAGCAAGGGACTGGGATTAATTGGATAGCTCTTTCAAAGAGCTGATAGTGGCACGATGGGCCAAATGTCATCCCTCCGTGCTGTTTTATTCTATGATTTTATGGAAATGTTTTGGGGTATCTGAGTTTGTGAAAGGCACTATATAAATGCAAGTTTTTCCTTTCGGGTGGGTGGCATAATAGGGCAAATAGGAACAAGAGTCAATCATTCACCCGTCGATCCTGCTCCGCCATTCAATTAGATCATGGCTGAGCTGTACCTCAACTCCAATTATCCACCGCTGATTCATATCCCTTGGTACCCTCGCCTCCCTCAAATCTATCAATCTCAGAGTTCTGGAATTCTCCTACAACAACAATCACTTGAATTTATATAGCGTCTTTAATGTAGTTAAACGTTCCAAGGCGCTTCACAAGAGTATTAAGAGTTAAAAAATGTAACATCAAGCCACACAAGTAGAACTTAGCACAGGTGACCAAAAGCTTGGTTAAAGAGGTATGTTTTAAGGAGCGTCTTGAAGGACGAAAAAGCGGTTGAGAGGTGGAGGGGTTTAGGCAGAGAGTTCCAGAGCTTGGGGCCTGGGCAATAGAAGGCACAGCCACAAAAGGTTGAGTGATTAGAATCAGTAATGCTCAGGAGAGCAGAATTAGAGGAGCGCAGACGTCTCGAGGGGTTGTGGGGTTGGAGGAGATTACAGAGATCGGGAGGAGCGAGGCCATGGAGGGATTTGAAAATATGAAAATTTTGAAATCCAGGCATTGCTTATCCGGAAGCCAATGTAGGTCAGCGAGCAGAGGGATGATGGGTGAGCGGGACTTGGTGCGAGTTAGGGCATGGACAGACGAGTTTTGGATCACCTCTAGTTTACATAGGGTAGAAGGTGGGAGGCCAGCCAGGAGTGCATTGGAATAGTCAAATCTCAAGGTAACAAAGGCATGGATGAGGGCTTCAGCAGCGGATGAGCTGAGGCAAGGGCTGAGAAGGGCGATGTTACGGAGGTGGAAATAGGAGGTCTTAGTTATTCTTCGGATATGTGGTCGAAAACTCATTCCAGGGTCAAATATGACTCCAAGGTTGCAAACAGTCCGGTTCAGCCTCAGACAGAAGATAGGGAGAGGGATGGAGTCAGTGGCTCGGGAATGGAGTTTGTGGTGAGGACCAAAAACAATGGCTTCGGTCTTTCCAATATTCAATTGGGAACATTTCTGCTCAGCTACGCTTTGTGTGAAAATGTAGTCATCAATGGTTCCAAGCAGCATTTAGAGTGAGGCTGGTGTCAAACATCTGACTTACAGCGGCACCCTTTTCCCCCAAATCACGCATGCAACCCCCAATGCTTATGCTCCTATTGTGTCCGCTATCCCCTTTCACCTCACTACCCACCCTTACTACTAATCCATCACTACCTCCTTTTCAAACCAGCTGCTGACACAATTAAAAAAAACTTTCTCAGTACAGATTTTGAAATTTGGCATCTTGTTTTTCAAAATTATTTGAAGAAATGCTACTGCACAGTAACTGTGCTAAAGAACATTCCAGTAGACTGATGTACTGCTGCATCCGATAGATATGTCGCATATGCTCAGACTTCAAAATTCAAACACAATAATCAGAGCTCTGGGCAGGAATATCCAGGCTAAGCTTTCAAATAAATGATTTAATAAAAGCATTAAAAGATAATTCATTATGTAAATGTAACTGTTAGTGAAATATTTTGAATAGGAGAAATTTCAGTTACTGAGGAAAATAGCAGCTTTTTCCCCCCAGGTGTTTCAAGTGATTTGCGGGGAAAATGTACAGATGAATATCCTGCAGAAGTTTTATTAAAACAGTGGGTGTTGTATGACAGGCAGGAGCTTTGTGACACCTCAAACGTTGAAAATGCCATCACAGTGTCACTTACAGGCATAACGCTATTGCATGAAAATGTGGACACTTCAAGGATTTCTTAATTAGAGCAGGTTGACATTCGCGAGTTTTCAATGGAACATCTGGCCCTTGTAGAAAATATAGATATAAATACACATTTTGAGTAAACTTCTGTATGATGAAGATCATGTACAAGTTTTCTTTATGTTATCTGTAATGTACTAGATGGCCTAAAATATACTAAAACCACTGTACACATTTCTGGTGTCAGCTTTTCCCATTGTAATATCCTATCTCCACATTTTATGTAGGTAGCTACCATTATAACTTATGATTGTAATTACAGCCTCTTGGCTGTGGCGACACTGTAGCACATTGTTTTACATTAGCCAGCTCCTCAGCCTATACTGCAGAGAAACCCCTATGCTGCAACCACCTCTACCTCTCGGCCTTCTGAACTGCCATAAGTTTTTTCAAAGTATTATATAAAATATGGACAAAATGCATGACTGTTAAATAGGGACTGAACTATGTCTGCATGCCTTGGTCCCATTATTTCCCTCCCTCAAATCTGTTATCTGAAAATTACACTCCCAATATGCAATGTCATGGGAGCTCAACTAATACATTCATTCTGTTACATTGCATGCTTTTGTTTGCAGTAACATTTTGATCCACTATTATACATATTCACAATGCACTATGCTTCTCATTTCTTTTTACTGCTTATTACTTTCCATTTTTCTACTTGCTGTTTCACTCCCCATCTTTTCACATTTATATTCCCACCAGATTGTGCACTTTTTGTTTTTGAGAATTTCACAAGCTATTTTCAAAATTTAATAAAATCTTGTTCTGATGAAGGATCACCCCAAATAATAACCCGTTAAGGGGGAACCAGTGGATGTGGTGTATTTGGATTTCTAGAAGGCATTCGATAAGGTGCCACATAAAAGGTTACTGCACAAGATAAAAGTTCACGGGTTGGGGGTAATATATTAGCACAGATAGAGAACTGGCCAACTAACAGAAAACAGAGAGTCGGGATAAATGGGTCATTTTCTGGTTGACAAACGGTAACTAGTGGGGTGCCACAGGGATTGGTGTTGGGGCTTCAACTATTTACAATCTATAATAATGACTTGGATGAAGGGGCCGAATGTAATGTAGCCAAGTTTGCTGATGATACAAAGATGGGTGGTAAAGCAAGCTGTGAGGACACAAAGCTGCAGCAAAGGGATATATCTTCTTCTTTGATGGTCCCTCACCAAAAAGGGATGAGTTCACAGGTGTTTCGATGAAAAACCTGATATTCCCGGTCCAAAAATACATGTTAGAGGGTGGAAGATGCCTGTGTGTGTATTTTTTTAACGTGTGGTGGCCACTGCACACCAGCCACCACACGGGCTTGACAGAGCTAGGTCTCGGTCCAGAGCAAGGATTACCCAAGACGACTGGAGACCAGCTCTGCTGCACGGACCGAGTGCGCACACATATTGTAGTGTGGGCTGGCCCGTGGTGCCCCAGAGTCCTCGCCTCTGCTGGGCCCTGAACTCATGTCTCTCCTAGGCCCTGATCACGCTGCTCTATGATCACTCGCCGCTCCTGCTGTGCCTGCCCATGCTTCTATCACTGACGTGCGCTCCTCTCACCGACGTGGACCTTGGTGACGTCCAATCCAGTCGCCCTCTTGCACCAGCTCGTGCTGCTCCCTGAAATGGTACGCCACCACGCTGTCCAGGGGCTGTTCGCCTTTTATGGCCCCGACCTGCCGCTGGTGTTTCCTCGCAGGTCGGGGCCGCCATATATACAGGCTAAGTGAGTGGGCAAACATTTGGCAGATGGACTATAATGTGGGAAAGTGAGAGGTTATTCACTTTGGCAGGAAAAATAAAGAAGCAAATTATTTAAATGGAGAGAGATTACAAAATGCTGCAGTACAGAGGGACCAGGGGTTCCTTGTGCATGAAACACAAAAAGTCAATGAAGTGAGCTACCGCACTTCACTTGACAATAACAAATATTACATAGGAATATATTAATTTTTAACTTGGGAGAGGGCAGGGTGTTACTACGCAAAGTAATACATTCACACAGCATTAGCCCCGCCACAGGTTTATACAGATTCACACTAGATTGGGTAGAATAGAGAAATGAGGAAGGTGAGGTTAAGTTCTCAAATTATTCAAATTACACTTTATCCTTAGGTGTAAGTGATAATACAGATCACTATCGGAAAAAGAATGTTACTGTACATTCTGTTTAGATCAGGTACTCATTTATCAAGTTAATTGTGCATCATGCAAAATAATTAGTAATCTCTGTGTAGCAGCAACTCCTGCAGTGTTTATTCTTGCCCTTGTTAGATCAAAATGAGAATTTTATGTTTATACAAAGGGAATCGAAGTACAGGAACAAAAAAAAGGTTTTCTGCAAAATCTTTTTTTTTTTTTTTAAACAAAAATACTAACGGTTCCTCCAAACATGTTCTATGTTCTTACCTCCCAGAACATAGAATGCAGTATTTAGAGTAAAATACAATTACAGGTCACTCTTCACTTTCAATTAATTCAACTAATCACCCACAAGGGTTGTGATGAATCTTTGAGAACTTAAATTAGGAAAAGGCTTGTGCATGTGTCACTACAATGCACATCTAAAACAAATCTTGCCATATCTGATGCAGAATGAATGTGACAGACAGCGGAGGAAGTAAGGTAATGAACTAGCGAGTAAATCAATCTGTTTTATTAACCATAAATGCAGTTCACAGATAAGACACTTATTTCCAGATAGAGAAGTATATAACTAAATTAACAGAGTCTATATTGTGTTTATTACATGGATCCCTGTTTACAATGTCTGAGGTTTCAATTTTGTTTGTTCTATATATACATATATGCTGTTGTACAATCTATAGATATTACAATATTTCCATATTAAAAAATGCAACTTTTTGTAACATTTTGATAGTTGTCCAAAATAAGATTATTTTCTGCAAGTCCCTTCAATATATCCCAGAAGAATCACAGATATTAAGACTATGTTAGATTTAAAACTAATTGTGCAACCAAATCATTATTTTCCATAAGTTAAGGTCGATAGAAGAACAAACATATCCCATTTTGCACTTGGAATTTATTCCTCAAATGCCTTAAAATGGCTGCAATGCCCTATTTCTTACCTGCCATTTTAGGAGTGTCCCAACCCAGCAATACAAAATTCCTAATATACATCACTTGCTATTTCAACATGTTCCCAGGTAAAATTACACAATCTATCCTTCATTAAGCAATTACCTGCAACGATATACAAATATGCAAAAAAATTGAGATCCAGCTTCTCAATTGACATGTACTCTCCCAGCAAGCATTTCAGCCCTAGCCTTTCAAATGAATACCAAAAACTGGTGCTATGAGCGTTTGTTTCAAGTTCAACAGTAGTGTTCACTGCACATGTAAACAGTTCAGCTGTGAAACCACCTCGTAAGCCACATCATTATCTTTGTTCATTGTAATTCTCAAGCAAACAGTTACTTGGTAAACATCTGCCTATAGGAAAAGCTCAATGAAAGAATTCTCACAAGGTACACATTGGTTCTTCAGGTTGACTGCACAACAATATCAGAAATGTTGTCTTTTTTTGTTAAATACTGTGCGGTCTAGCATTGTGTGTCGAGCTCTGGTCGGTGCTGGATATATCATGTTGAACACATGGGTTTAAATTCCCAGCCTCAGTTGACACAAAATTCAAACCTTGATGTAAGACAGTTTTTCCGGGTCTCAGTCAGATTGCTAAACAAAGATGCTTGCAGTAGTGGGATACTCTCTTAGGACTGGAAAAAAAAATCACCTTGGAGACGCACTTTATAATATGCAACACTACTGTTGGCAGGTATGAAGAAGTCTGACCCATGTCTTTCCACCCTCCTGCCTGATGTATGACACATGGAGGCAACAAAAGGGAGCAGAGAGGTAAAAATGATTTAAAAATTACCTTTAAAATACCGATGGAATATTAGGAATACCACATCATATGACAATGTTTTAATACACAATATTTGGAAGTGTTTGTAATACAGATTCTCTCTTGCCTTTCTTCATTAATTCTCATCCTTTGAATAAACGGCAACCGTAACCCATTTTTCATGAGAACGTTGTGCCTAGTTGATCCAGATTTACAACCATGATTTCTGTCACATGGTATCGTCTCTGGGTAAGCTAAATCCTCTGTGCAGAGATTGTCTGTAAGTTACCATAGTATGAATAAAAGCACACTGCACCAAACCTATTAAACTGCAAATCACTTCAGTTCAAAATAGCGTACTTAGATTTGGAATTGAGCATTTATACAGGTGAATCCAAACCAGCTTTCACATCAAGAACAGGAGGGAACGGACTTTGATATTGTAATTCAGTATCAGTTCTGAGCAGCCTCACCATTCATGCATTTCTTGTTTTCAGAACAAAAAGCTAATCAGTTAATTCTGGACAAACAATGACCATACAAAACAGGACCTTTGAACAGAAAGCATAGCAGATGTTCTCCTTTACGTACGCGGCAATATAAAATCTTCCTAAATCTTACCTCTTGGAAAGTAGTGCTCAGTGGATAGTCAACCAAAGGGAATGTAAACTGCAAACACTTTCAATTTTTACAAGAAAAAAGTAACAATCATTTACTTCACTTTAAGTTATTACAAATCATTTTTCACAGGTGTTGGCTGACACTTGAAGACCCATAAGCTAAAATCGCAGCATCAACATGCTAAACCTTAGAATGTGGTGCATGACCATTTTCAATAGTCATTGAAATTTGCAGCAGGAACATAATGCTTCAAAGTACGTCAACGCCCTAATTCACAGAACATAATATACACCCACAAACAGTAAATTTACATTATTACAGAAATCAACATGAAAATGAGAAAACTTGGGCTTGCTGATAGAAATCTCTACTTTCAGAAAGAAATAAATTATAGTCTACATAGGCTAACAAAATAAACATCACTTCTGGCCAATAAATTTTTGGGTGGAGGTCAACTGAAATCGACAAAAGGCAGCCATGATAAAATTACAGACAAAATATGGCAAACAAACATGAACAAAGAGTAGAGAAAATAGGGTGGAGGGGGAGGGAGGGAGGGGAGACATGCCAACAGGAATGCTTCATCTCTAAATTTTAAAGGCAAGGCATTGTTGAATATTTTATGTAAACTTACTAAGCCTACAACTGTACATTTTTAGAACTGGTCTTCATATTACTCAATTCTTCCTGTGAAGCCTTCTCAAACATTTACACCCTATATTTTCATTTCACTGTCAAAAACACAGACTGGATTTTCAAACAGATTTCAAAAGCATATTCACTGCAATGATCTTAAAGATAAAATGTGGTTTTTAAGAGGGCTCTGAAGCACTGCTATCATCCTGTAGCAGAAAAGGATTGTTTTAATGATGCAGGAAGTGCGTCAATCAAGAGTCTGTAGGAAGAATTTCATACATTTTAAACTACAGCTCTGCAGTAACATTTCAGGAAAGTGAAGTTTTAAGACAACTGAAGATATGATTATCTTTTGCAGTGGCTGTTCCAGGGGAAGATAAAAACTGATCAACATAACACTTGGAGCAGAATCATCTATTATATCCAGAAGTTCTGTACTTCAGAAGAGTGCCTTTGACCCCTGGTTTTCAAATTCTGACCAAGCATCATTCAGCTCCATGAAGATCATTTTGGCATACTCTTCATAGGGCTCACCTGTGGCCTTAATAGTAAGAAAAAAATATGTTTAATATCCAGTTCATAATGGCGACAGTGTGTTTTACTTCATTGTATGTTTGGAACTCTAAATGCAAATCACATGACAGGCAGAACTTATCACAAAGAAATGTTGTGATGGATTCATTCTCTGGTTGGCAACCAGTAAATAGTGAGGTGCCACAGGGATCAGTGCTGGGACCCCAACTATTTACAATCTATATTAACGACTTGGAAGAAGGGACTAAGTGTAACGTAGCCAAGTTTGCTGACGATACAAAGATGGGAGGAAAAGCAATGTGTGAGGACACAAAAAATCTGCAAAAGGACATAGACAGGTTAAGTGAGTGGGCAAAAATTTGACAAATGGAGTATAATGTCGGAAAGTTTGAGGTCATGTGCTTTGGCAGAAAAAAAAATCAAATAGCAAATTATTATTTAAATGGAGAAAGATTGCAAAGTGCCGCAGTACAGCGGGACCTGGGGGTACTTGTGCATGAAACACAAAAGGATAGTATGCAGGTACAGCAAGTGATCAGGAAGGCCAATGGAATCTTGGCCTTTATTGAAAAGGGGATGGAGTATAAGAGCAGGGAAGTCTTGCTACAGCTATACAAGGTATTGGTGAGGCCACACTTGGAATACTGCGTGCAGTTTTGGTTTCCATATTTACGAAAGGGTATACTTGCTTTGGAGGCAGTTCAGAGAAGGTTCACTAGGTTGATTCCGGGAAAGAGGGGGTTGACTTATGAGGAAAGATCGAGTAGGTTGGGCCTCTACTCATTGAATTCAGAAGAATGAGAGTTGATCTTATCAAAACATATAAGATTATGAAGGGGCTTGACAAGGTGGCTGCAGAGAGGATGTTTCCTCTGATGAGGGAGACTAGAACTAGAGGGCATGATCTTAGAATAAGGGGCTGCCCATTTAAAACAGAGATGAGGAGGAATTTCTTCTCTCAGAGGGTTGTAAATCTGTGGAATTCGCTGCCTCAGAGAGCTGTGGAAGCTGGAACATTGAATAAATTTAAAACAGAAATAGACAGTTTCTTAAATGATAAGGGGATAAGGGGTTATAGGGAGCGGGCGGGGAAGTGGAGCTGAGTCCATGATCAGATCAGCCATGATCTTATTAAATGACGGAGCAGGCTTGAGGGGCCGTATGGCCTATTACTGTTCCTATTTCTTATGTTCTTATGTCCCATCAGGATTTAGTGATCATTTATTGAACTCCGTGTGTATATAGTAGTTTAGGCTCTAACTCTCCACTTTTCCTGTTGATATCAAAAAGCAAAACTTAACTTAAATTCAATCACAGTATTCCATTTTCTTTGAAATTGTTTTAAAATACTGCATGCTTTTCATAATGTTAATTGTGAAAATCTGGGAATGATTTCCCAGATTTTCAACTTTATTCCTACTGATTTGTCTGACAATGTCATGTTGTTGACCTTACCTTGTCTGGATGAACCACAAGTATGGCTTTCCTATAGACCTTCTTCACTTGATCTGGGTGTACCACATCTGCCATGCTCACAGGTTTCCATTTGGTTTCACCCTCCCACAGTACTGTGTGCAGAGTCGACAATAAAGCCCTTATATTTCTCTCTTTACCTTCAATCCAGTCAAAGATCTAGCAAAAACAATCAAAATTTTAATACGCATTTTAATAAGCTTTGAGAATTTATTGAATAACTATGTAACATCTTAGTCTCTCATATATGATTATTAAAAATAGTACCATGGCAGTGGAATGACACTGGGCATCTGCACTGGGGTTATTTCACAAAAATCACATGGGTTTCCCAAAATGTAATCCAGAATTAGAAATTAAATTTGTTTGCACAGGAAAGAAAACAAATAAGTCAGTAACATTTTACAATCTTGGCCATCTTCTAATTTTTCAAATAGAGAAAAATAACATCACCCATAGTAAGCGTTCACAAAACATGACAGCATAGGGATTTGGGGCAAAGGTGGGGAAAAGGAGTTGATGTACAGATCATTATAAATGAATGGCAGAACAAGCTCAAAAGGACTGAATGGCCTACTCCTGTTCCTATGCTTCACTTTACCCTCAAGTTGTACACATGCTGTGTGAAGTATGAATTTCATTGTCTGCAGAGATGTGATGATACGATGCAACAAAATCAATAGCATTACTGTATCTATTAGCCCTTTTCACTATTTAGGTGTCACTTTCTAACAGCAACTGACTGCAGATAAATCAAAATGCCACAAATCATACATTGCCCTAGAATTCTAATCAAATTGGAAGTCACATAACCAACTGATACCTTATGGATTTGAAAATATCGTGGGGCTGAAATTGGATATAGCCTAAAAATGGGCGCAGACAACGCAAAATGCCCACGCCCATTTCAAGTGGTGCAGGCAATACGCAAAATTCATGCTGCCTGCTCATGATAATAATTGTAGTGCTTACCTGGCGCTAAACGTGCTGCTGGTTGGCTGAGCGCTGAACGGGGGGGGGCCAATATCGGGTGCAGTCTACTGGCCAATAAAATCTGGCCTCGTCAGCGTCAAGGAGCATGGAGGAGTCCAGCTCCAACATTACACAGGGTTTTGTGCGGAGCTTAGAGCCCATGATTTCAATCATGGAAATGATGGGCAACTCCATGAGAGAACTTGTGGACCCAAATATGATGCTGGGTGTGATGAGCATCTCCCAGCTTCCATTGCAGCACGGGCGGAAGCGACCCAACGTTTCAGTGCTGCATTGGAAGCTCTCCTGCAGTCTCAGCTTTCTAATGAGAACATAAGAAATAGGAGCAGAAGTAGGCCATACGGCCCCTCAACCCTGCTCCGCCATTCAATAAGATCATGGCTGATTTGATCATGGGCTCAGCTCCACTTCCCCGCCCGCTCCCCATAATCCCTTATCGTTTAAGAAACTGTCTATTTCTGTCTTAAATTTATTCAATGTCCCAGCTTCCACAGCTCTCTGAGGCAGCGAATTCCACAGATTAACAACCCTCAGAGAAGAAATTTCTCCTCATCTCTGTTTTAAATGGGCGGCCCCTTATTCTAAGATCATGCCCTCTAGTTCTAGTCTCCCCCATCAGTGGAAACATCGTCTCTGCATCCACCTTGTCAAGGCCCCTCATAATCTTATATGTTTCGATAAGATCACCTCTCATTCTTCTGAATTCTAATGAGTAGAGGCCCAACTTAATCAACCTTTCCTCATAAGTCAACCCCCTCATCTCTGGAATCAACCTAGTGAACCTTCTTTGAACTGCCTCCAAAGCAAGTATAGCCTTTCGTAAATATGGAAACCAAAACTGCACGCAGTATTCCAGGTATGGCCTCAACAATACCTTATATGGCTGTAGCAAGACTTTCCTGCTTTTATACTCCATCCCCTTTGCAATAAAGGCCAAGATTCCACTGACATTCCTGATCACTTGCTGTACCCGCATACTATCCTTTTGTGTTTCATGCACAAGTACCCCCAAGTCCCGCTGTACTGCAGCACTTTGTAATCTTTCTCCATTTAAATAATAACTTGCTCTTTGATCTTTTTTCTGTTAAAGTGCATGACCTCACACTTTCCAACATTATACTCCATCTGCCAAATTTTTGCCCACTCACTTAGCCTGTCTATGTCCTTTTGCAAATTTTTTGTGTCCTCCTCACACATTGCTTTTCCTCCCATCTTTGTCTTGTCAGCAAACTTGGCTACGTTACACTCAGTCCCTTCTTCCAAGTCGTTAATATAGATTGTAAATAGTTGGGGTCCTAGCACTGATCCCTGCAGCACTGCACTAGTTACTGGTTGCCAACCAGAGAATGAACCATTTATCCCGATTCTCTGTTCTCTGTTAGTTAGCCAATCCTCTATCCATGCTAATATATTACCCCCAACCCCGTGAACTTTTATCTTGTGCAGTAACCTTTTATGTGGCCTTTCTGCCATGCAAGATCAGACTGCTGCCATCATGGTTGGCTTTACAAGTGTGCAAAGGGGCTTGCAGAGTGTCACAGCAGTCCAGCAATCTGTCCTCCAATAGAAGGCTAGGGATGCTGAGGCGCTGCCCTGGGGGAGTGGCTCCGTGGAGCAAGAAGCTGTTTTCCTCTCTCAGATTGACAGCACTCCTACTCCCACCACTGTCACAACGCCAGTACTCCTGCTGCGTCCGTCATCCAGCCAGCCCATGCCGAAGTGGTGCAGTCTACATCTGGGCCTTCTCGGCCCAAGAGTGCTCAAGGTCATCCTGCAAGGCCATTTTCAGTCTCCCCCACTAAATTTCAGCAGCTTTCCACCAGCCATGCTGCAGCCACTGGGGTAGAACTGCATAGGAACACTAGAGTAGAAAAAGGAACACAAAAGACAGACACTAAAATGTACAAGGGTGATTAAGTTGATGTTGTGTAGTATCGGAACTGATAAGTTTATAAATTATGTTTGGAATGTTTGTTTTGTGGTGGCTCCCATTTCAGCTTTGTGCCCAGCAGGACGCTGTGATGTTCCATGACAGAGGGATGGCAAGGTGGGGAAGTGGTGAGCAATGGGAATCTGGGGTTTCATTCACTGGAACCTGAGTCTAATGAGGCGCTCACGGACAGCCCGTCCGGAACGGGGATCTGCTGCCTACCTACTCCCTTCCTCCTTCTCCTCCTCCTCCTCCTCCTCCCTTCCTCCTTCTCCTCCTCCTCCCTTCCTCCTTCTCCTCCTACTCCTCCCTTCCTCCTTCTCCTCCTCCTCCTCCGAAGGTGGACCCGGAACCCATGGTGGCAAGGGCTGTGCCCTCATGATGGCTAAGTTGTGGAAAATGCAGCAGACCACCACAAAATGAGACACCCGCCGTGCACTGGAGGGCTCCTCCCAAGCAGTCAAGGTAGCAGAAGGGTTGCTTCGGCACCCCAATGGCCTGCTCGATGAGGTTTCTCATGGCAGTATGGCTCTCATTATACGAGTGCTGGCCGCAAGTGGTGGGGTTGCGGAAGGGAGTCATCAGTCAGGTGTAGAGCGGATAGACCTTGTCTCTGAGCAGCCACCCTCAGGGTTGACGTGGTGGCTAGAAGATTGGTGGCACACCGGACTGGCGCAGGAAGAAGGCATCATGACTGCTGTCAGGATACCGGGCATTCATCATCATGATGTAGTGGGCGTGGTCACAAGCCAACTGCACATTAAGTGAGTGGTTGCCTCAGGATTGATATGCGGCACCCGCAAAGCCACGTGTGTGCAGTCAATGGCATTCTGCACCATGGGGAAGCCCGATATCATGGTAATGCCACATGCGTCTCCTCCTGCATCTCTCTGTTCAGAGAGAAGACAATAACGCCCCTTCGCCCAGCATACAGAGCCTCTGTAACCTCCTGGATGCAGCGATGGATGGCGAACTGGGAGATGCTAGCCATGTCATCTGCTCCAGACTGGGAGGATCCGGTGGCGAAAAAACTTAGGGCCTCGGTGACATTGAGGGCCACTGGCAGCGCCGTTGTTGTCCTGCTCTGAAGTTGTTGGTCTGGTTCCAGGAGGTGGCAGAATTCTACACCCATCTCCTTGGTGAAGCAGAGCCTCCTAATCATCCTGGCTTAAGTGCAGGTAGGAGAAGTGCTCTCAGAAGATCCTAAATGGGCAAGGCATCCTGCTGAGAGCCCTCCTGCCCCTACTCCTTCTCCCTCTGCGAGCAGCTTGTCCTCTTTGCTGCCTCCGTTCCATCTCCCTGTCATACTCGAGCGTGAGGGGCACTGCAAGTAGAGCCCCCATGACTGGGAGCAAGTGGTGTGAGCAGCACCACATCTGGTTACCTCACCAACTTGAAATAACTGTAGCAAGCTCCAAGCAGTTGCACAAACTTTCACAGAGCCAGTAGAAATCAAACAGCAAGTCAGCTGCAAGTTGTTGCTGATTCCTTTTAACAGCTCGGGTGGGGGCCTCACTACTGCTGAACGTGTGATTTGGAGAAGGCGATGAATGGAGTGGCAACATTGAAAATGGCAGGTCGTGCATCAAATCAGCTTTGCACACTGACTGACATCACGATCTGCCTCATTACTATTTCTCCAGCGAATGCAGGCAATGGCAGCGCTGCCGACCTGCCCAAAATGGCGGCCGCCACAGGACGGCCAGCGAGAACCGGCCTGAACAGCCGGCGCTTAGTTGCAGAATTTCACGCCCAGAGCATTTTGTTTGCTAGAAGCAGCTAAAGGATTGGAAATGAAGAACAGTTTGCCAATTACAGTTGAAAATACTAAATAGTCACCAAACAAACCCTCCTTCATGATCCTTATTAAGCTGCCATAATTTTTATATCTGGGATGTCAACATCTTGTCAAGCTATGATGTGGCACTGTATTACAATTATGAGATAAGATCGCAAAGAATTTAAGGCATTTTGTAATAAAACAATAACACCCACTAAAATGAATGGATGAATGGATGTTACTCGAGTAGCTGAAACAGCTCTCTTTGTTGGGACATTTCATTTATCTTTTCTAGGTGACCAAGATCATTTTAAATGATTTTGAGCAGTTACACAATCAGAACACATTTAATGAGTATTATACAGGTTTAGTTGTCTCATTCCTCGCTCACATCTCATATATCATAGAACATTAAGGCACAGAAAGAGATGGCCATTCGGCTCATTGTGCCTGTGCCAGCTCTTTGAAAGAGCTATCCAATTATCCCCACTCCCCTGCTCTTTCATAGAAACATAGAAAATAGGTGCAGGAGTAGGCCATTCGGCCTTTCGAGCCTGCACCGCCATTCAACAAGATCAAGGCTGATCACCCACCCCAGCACCTCCCCCCCATGCCCCCTCCACACCCCCCGACCCCCCCAGCGGCAAGGACCACATCCAACTCCCTCCCGAACACATCCAATGAACTGGCATCAACAACTCTCCGCGGCAGGGAACCCCACAGGCCAACAACTCCCCGAGTGAAGAAGTCTCTCCCAATCCCAGCCCCAAACAGCCCACCCCATCCCAAGAGCGTGCCACCTCTCGGCTCCGGACCCACCCAACACCGGGAACACTCCCCCCTCACCCAACCCGCCCCGTCCCGTCAGAATCTTTCCCAAATGCCGAACACCCCCGGATGTCGAGCCCCCAGCCCCGGCCACCCTGGAGCCACGCCCCCGCGAAGCCAACCACACCACATTCACCAACCGCCATCTGCGCAGTCAACCCGTCCACCCCACTCTGAACACTCCCCGCACCGAGGCACAGAGCCCCCAGGCCCGCCCCTCCAACACACTTCGCCCCCCCTAGACCTTCGCTGCAATGTGGCTCCTCCTGTCCCCCGCCCTTGGTTTCTCCGCCCCCCACCTCCACCACTCTCCCCTCCATCCCCCCTCATCTTCCCTCTGCCTCCCCGCACAGGCTCCCATCTTGGGGGCGGTAACCTTCTGGGGCAGGGAATTTTAGCCCCCAGCGTGGAAGTTCCCCACAGTCCTGCAAATGTTTCCTTTTAAAATGCATATCCAATTCCCTTTTGAAAGTTAATATTGAATCTGCTTCCACCACCCTTTCAGGCAGTGCATTCCAGATCAAAACAACTCGTGTAAAAACAAATCTCTATTCATCTCCCGTCTGGGTCTTTTGCCAATGTGGAACGGAGCAGGGACACACCAGATTTATCATGAACCCAGAATAGTACGAGTCAGCCTCAGTTAGAAGAATTATTATTCTCTTAATATTGTAAACTCAGGGGCAGCAGTTACATTCTCAACGTAGAATTAAATCCGTGCTGCAGGTTACAAAATAAAGGGACGCCTCAAGATTAAACACAGCGATTCAAGGTCTGTGCACAAATGTACATATTCTTCAAACCTTCAGTTTTAGAGGATCCATTTCTTTAATCAGCTCTTCTCTGCGCATTTCTGCAATAGTTTTTGGTTCTTTTCTGTCCACCGTACTGGAAAATCCTTGCTCAGACAACAGGTCCTTAAAGTCATTTACAGAAACTTTTGGTTTTGGTCCTACAAAAAAAAGATCAACTGAACAAAAGAAATCTACTGTGCACATTTCCTTTAATGATCAGCATTAAATAGTATTAAAAGACATAGAAAAACGTTTTTTAAAAATTGGGGCTGTTTTCATCAGAACAGATTACAAGGGGAATTGATGGAGGTGTTTAAAATGATGCAGGAATGGGACACAATTGACTGAAACAGTGGGGGGGACCTAAAATGAGGGGACATAGATTTAAGATTAAATGCAAGAGTTTTAGGTGGGAGAACAGAGGGTTGTGAAATGCACTGCGGAGTTAGTGATTGAAGCAGAATCATTGTCAACATTTAAGAATAGGTTTGATAGGTGGTTGAAGGGAAGGGAAATAAAGGAGTATGGGAACAGAGGAGACATACTGCTTGTGTGGAGGATGAACACCAACACGGACTGATTGGGCTGAACGGCCTGTTTCCGTGTTGTAACTTCTATGTAATTGTGTGTAATTTAAAACTAGTTAAAAAAAAAACACTGACGGTTGAAAAATACAATTTTAAAAAGCTAAAATAAGAAACAGAAAAACCAAAAGCATACCAAATCCAGGCCCACGGATGCCTCGTTCCTCCCGTCTTCCAATCACGCTAAAATTCAAATTGTAGTTAGGTTTGCTCTGGGCTGTTGGTCTGGTCTGGTGTGGCTTTGGTTGCGGTGTCTGTTGTCGTGAAGTCGTACTGCTGCCCAGTGTTCTGCCCGCCTGCCATGAACCACTGCCCATCGCTGGCTGGGCAGGTTTCTGAGTGAATGCTCCTCCAGCCGTGAACCCTCCGCTCAAGGAACCTGGCAGAGTATCAAGCACAATTATCAATATGAAGATAAAACAACTATTCAGTTTGTGTTACTTCACCAGTGAAGTATTCAGGTTTTCTCCTCACGTGAAATACAACAGATTACGCAGCATTCCAAACATTTGTATTTTCTGTCATAATAAGTGGCAAGTGGTTTTCCACAAGAATCAATGCCATTTACATAAACGATTTGGACTCGGGAGTACAATTTCAAAATTTGTGGATGACACTAAACTGTGGTCAATATTGGGGAGGACAGCAACAAAATACAGGAAGACATGAATAAACTTGCAGAATGGGTGTGTAATTCGCAAATATAGACAAGTGTGAGGTGAGACATTTTGGAAGGAAGAATAAAAATGTCACATACTCTTGGAAAATAAGTGTTTAAATGGGATAGAGAAACAGAGGGATCTAGGAGTACAGATACACCAATCACTTTAGGCCATTAAAAAAAGCAAACCAAGCGCTGGGGTTCATTTCTAGAGGGATAGAATTGAAAAGCAGAGAAATTAAATTAAATTTGTATAGCTCCTTGGTTAGACCACACTTGGAGTACTGTGAACATATTATAAAAAGAATTTAGAGGCACTGGAGAGGTAACAAAAACATTTACCAGAACTGAGAGGATATACCCATAAGGAAAGATTGAACAGGGTGGGGCACTTTTCTCTAGAAAGAGAAGACTGAGGGGTGACCTAATAGAGGTCTTTTCGATTATGAAAGGGTTTGATAGGGCAGACATAGAGAATATGTTTTCACCTGCAGGTGAAACCAGGACTAGCGTCATAAATATAAGATAGTCATTAATAAATTCAATAGGGAATTCAGGAGAAACTTCTTTACCCAGATAGAGGTTAGAATGTGGAATTTGCTACCACAAGGAGCAGTGGAGGCAAATAGCATAGATGCATTTAAGTGGAAGACAGATAAACACGTGAGAAAGGAATAGAAGGTTATAGTGATGGGGTTAGATAAGGAAGGGTGGGAGGAGGCGCATGTGGAGCATAAACATTGCTTTGGACCGGTTGGGCCGAATGGCCTTTTTCCGTGCTGTTAGTACTACACAACTATGTAACTATATAAGTGGTAAGTAATACACCTTGTCAAACTGTACAATCCCTCCATATACTTAGTTTCATCCAACACTCTGCTGCATCCTAACTCACATCAAGTCCCTTTCACCCATCACCCCATGTGCTCGGTGACCTACATTAGCTCCCGGTCCACCAATGCATCGAATTTATCATTCTCATCCTAGTGTTCAAATCCCTCTGTGGCCTCTCCCTTTCCTATCTCTGTAATCTGCTCCAGCACTACAATCCTCCAAGAACTCTGTGTTCCTCCAACTCTGGCCTCTTGGGCATCCGGGTCTTCTTTAGCCCCAATAATGGCTGCCATACATTCAGCCGTCTAGGCCCGAGCGATGGAATTTCCTCCCTATCCGCCTCTCCACCTCTCTTTCCTTCTTTAGGAGCTTCCTTAAAATCTACCTCTTTGATCAAGCTTTTGGTCATCTGACCCAATGTCTCCCTCTTTGGCTCGGTCTTAATTTTTGTCTGATAATGCTCCTGTGACATGCCTTGAGATGTTTTACTGCGTAAAGGTGCTATATAAATACAATTTGTTGCTGAAACCGAGTCTTCCACTTATTATAACCCTGGTTCATCATAATCATTTTGTAAAATAATGATGTGGTGTTGCATGACAAAATTCAATTGCCGTAACAGCAATGGAAGATAGTAGCTCAATAAAATACAGACGTTACAATTAATACAGTAAACATGTCCGAGAAGACATTACAGAGAAACTCAAACAGTGTACCAAGTTTAGAATGGGAGTGTCCAATCTTTTTGTCTTTGTGGGTCACTTTGGAGCATACTATGGATGTGGAAGTCTCCGAATAAAGGTTAATTCAATATTCTCAACAATCTGCATATATTTCAAGCTTAAGGTAATGGATCTTAATGGTTCTGATTTCAGACTTTTCCAACAGTGAAGCAACAAGAGTTAAGAACCGCTCTAGCTCCACAAAATTCAAACATATAATAGTTTAATCATTTCTTTATACAGAGAGTGGTAAGAATGTGAAACTCGCTGCCACATGAGATGGTTGAAGCAGACAGCATTGACACCTTTAAGGGGACTGCTCATGCAAACGCGAGGGAGAAGGGAATAGAGGGATACTGTGCAAGGTGGCAAAGGGTAATTAGAGTGGGAGGAGTCTGAGTGGAGTATCAACACCAGCATAAAGCAGTTGCGCCGAAGGGCCCGTTTCTGTGCTGCAGTTTGTGTGTGTGTAAATAATATAGAAATACAAGCACAAATGCACGCAGTTGCCAGGGCCACACTTACAGGTTCCATGAGTCACAAGAGTCATGGGGCCCATGGGCTGTAGTTTGGACACCCTCGTTTAGAGCATCATCAAAACTCAAGCTACATCTGAACAAGGAGGAATAGAATCTGTGATCATCCTATAAACAGATCAATCTCACCAATACCAGTTTCATTGTAAGGTACTTGCTTTATGTCACTCGTAACATGCCAACTATGAATGAATAAATGCAAGGCCCCAAAGGAAACAAGGATTATTTTAGTAACTGGATCCAAGATGAAATGCAGGTTCTTTATTAATGGCTTTATAACATTACCTGGTAAACTGGAACCAAGGTTACCGATGTCAGCAAACGGATCGAAGCTCTGAGACTTTGACTGACTAAATGATACACCTGAAGGAGGACCGGAGGCAGAACCAGAGGTTGAAGTAAAAGTTGAATCTACATTAGAAATGACCCAGCACAAGTTATTAACAGGACAGCAACAATGCATCACACAAGGGCAACAATAATTGTACAATTTATATTACATTATCCCACGGGCCAAAACATAGAACAGATCTTCAATAAACTATATATTTGTATAGTCAAAATTAACATGGCACATAATGGCCAATATAACATTACTGCAAATTCATATCAGCAAAAATGCTTTATTTTAAAAAGTGTTCACTGCTTTGGTATTCTATGAATGGTACTTGTTTCCCTGTGGCATATAAATAGGTACACAGATGTATATGTAGATCTACAAATCACAGAGCGAAAAGTCAATACACTTGTGCACATATTGGTAAAGTTTGTTGTTGCTACCAATATTCCAGGGTTTATTCCACAATCAGGAGAGGCAGGTTCCTTTTCTAGCTCTTCTTCTAGGGCAATTTGGCCACATATTTATGTCCGTCTTTCTGATGAGACATTAAACCGAGGACCCATCTGCCCTCTCAGGTGGACATAAAAGATCCAATGACACTATTCGAAGAAGAGCAGGGGATTCTCCTGGTGTCCGAGCTAACATTTATCCTTCAGCCAATATCACCAAAAACAGATGGTCTGGTCATTTATTTCATTGATGTTTGTGGGACCTCGCTGTGTCCAAATGGCTGCCGCATTTCCTACATTACAACAGTGACTACACTTCAAAAGTACTTGTTTGGCTGTAAAGTGCTTTAAGTCGTTCTGAGGTCATGAAAGACACGATATAAATGCAAGTGCTTGATTTTCTTTCTATTATAACCAGAAAGCTGGTGGTGTGTATTTAACCTCAATGTGGCTGAATAGCTCAGTCAGTTACAAGATCTGCAGGTTTGAGCAGATTATTTTACTCAATCTAGGTCTCAAAATCTAATTCCGAGGCTGACAAATGAAGTTCCAATTCAAGTCATGCATTTTCAAAACACTATCATCACATCTCAGCTTGTGTTTTTATATACAGGTACAATGTCCGAAATCCGGAATCCTCAGGACCGAGTCCGTTTTGGTTTGGGGTTTTTTCCGGAATTCAGACAAGAAAATCATTAGTCTGAAATCCGGAATCCTCGACTGAATCCATGCCAGTTTTGAGCGGCGAGGTGTAAAATCTGGCAAAACCCAAAATCCAGGACAGATTCGGTCGAGGATTCTGGATTTCAGACTTTATTTTCTTGTTTGAAACCTGGAATCCTCGACTGAATCTGTGCCGGATTTTGGGTTTTGCCTCAAAATGTCCGGTTTTCGAACAATAATTTCGGACGACTCCATCAGCTATGCGCAAAATGTCCGGTTTTCAGACAATTATGGTTTTTGGAGTTCTGGATTCTGGACGTTGCACCTAATATATAAATATATATAAAAGTATGACCATATGCAGCCAAGAAGCAACAGTTTTACTGAAACCATATTTTAAAATGAGCATGTATTACTTTGTGCTGTAGCTCCAAACACAGCCTTGTTATTCTGTTGTGGAATTGTACTGCTGCTGGAGGCCCATGCATCCCAGCCACTCATCAGGTCTGGTTGACTCGCAGAAGATGTTACTTTTGATGACTCGGATGGTGCATTCCCTGGAAGAAATCATAATTTGTGACTTTGTGCTAATTCAAACATTTTCCCAGAATCGTTAAAATACTCAGGATATTAAAAAGCACGATGATAATTTACACCCTAAACAACAATCGAATATTCAGTGAATTTCAGCATGGCCTCTCTACAAAGGCCAATTTTAGAACTGTGAATTTTAATGCTCCACTGCACTATATTACATATAAACTATGCATTTTTACTTGTTTACTTGTTTTAAAATATGCTTTTGCAAAATGTCAAGGGAAAGCAACAAAAAAAAAACACGATATGAAGCCCTTCAGAAATACAGTGAATGCCTGTTTGAAGTTCTACGGATTTTTCTGAATGCAACTTTGGGCAAGCAACCAAATACTTTGAAGAGCAGTAAACTATGAGCGAAATAAAAGATGGAATAGTACAAGAAACATTTATTGAATGGGAATCCAAATGGATTGTGACAAGAATGATAGTATTTAAATACATGCAGCAATTCAGAAACCTTACCCTAATTGGGTACAGTACTCATCATCATACTGTGCACTAAGTGAAGGAATTGAAGTTAGAGATGATACCAGGTTAAAGGGTTAAATTATGAGGACAGGTTGCATGAACTCGGCTTGTATTCCCTTGAATATAGAAGACCGAGGGGTGGTCTAAGTGAAGTGTTTAAAATGATCAAAGGATTTGGTAGGTTGATACAGAGAATCTGTTTCCTCTGATGGGGGAATCCATTATGGACATAATCTTAAAATTAGAGCCAGGCCATTCAGGAGTGAAATCAGTAAGCACGTCTTCACACAAGGGATTTGTGTTAGGTAAGGGTATCAAGGGACATGGATCAAAGATGGGTAAATGGGTTGAGGTACATATCAGCCATGAACTAACTGAATAGTAGAATAGAATCGAGGAACTAAATGGCCTACTTTTATTCCTAGATTCCTAGAGGACGTTTAATCTGTTCTGTTATTGGTGGCAATACAATTGGAATGTCTGTCTGTTTAAAACAATTTTTATTTTTAAACTAGCCCCTGATGAGTATTTTCTATCATAAGAAATAGGAGTAGGAGTAGGCCATCTGGCCCCTCGAACCTGCTCCGCCATTTAATAAGATTATGGCCTCAACTCCATTTCCCTGCCCGGTCCCCATAACCCTTGACTCCCTTATCGTTCAAAAATCTGTCTATCTCCACCTTAAATATATTCAATGACCCAGCCTCCACAGCTCTCTGGGGTAGAGAATTCCAAAGATTCACGACCCTCAGAAGAAATTCTTCCTCATTTCCGTTTTAAATGGGCGCCCCCTTATTCTGAAACTATGTCCCCTAGTTCTAGATTCCCCCACGAGGGGAAGCATCCTCTCTGCATTTACCCTGTCAAGCCCCCTCAGAATCTTATACGTTTCAATAAGATCCCCTCTCAGTCTTCAAAACTCCAATGAGTAGAGGAATGGACAGAGGTGCGGAGGTTGAGGCAGAACGGTGATCCCGGATCCCTGCAGCCTGCGGCAGCAGTCTCTTCTCTTTGGTCGTCTCCCGAGCTGGCGGAAGCGTTAGGCCAAAGCCAGCATGAGGTCCGCCTCAGAGGAAGCTCTGCCCCTCTCTGCCTGTTTATCCCTTCCGGCAGAGAGAGACTATCAAGACAGTTAATTACATTTGTACTAACCATACACAGCTAAAAACAAATTTATGTCCTGGTTCAAGCAAACATACATTTGACAATATTGATCTCTTTAATTTGCAATCAATGTAGGAACAGATCCACAGTGTACTCTAAACCCTGCAAAATGTGGAATTTAAAGAACACTTTCTTTGCTACTCAGAAAAAGGTTGAAACTGTGTTAAATATTCTTCAAGTGAACGCATGTTATATACAAATATTTTGTGCAAATTTTCTTTAGAGCAATGAGTATTTTGATTTTACAAAATCTTTCATCGTTGTTTCCCTAGTGGAAAGAAAAATGCTCTTTAATATTAAACAGGGGCAGGCAAGAAATTCAGAACTAATACAAGATTTGAAGTTTGGAGAGAAGGCAGACAAGCAGGTACGATGTGTGGGCACAGTCCCTCTATTGAACAACCTAAGTAGAAGACAAACAATGGAGGAAGAATTAAGCATTATTGAGACAACCATACCTATACTGAAGAAATCTGAGCTTGAGGATGGATGAGGGATACCATTTGTGGATGAAAAAGCAGGAACATTCGGACTGAAAAACTGTCCAAATAAATCTGGCTCACTTTGATCAGGCTCGCCTGTTGAAGATGCTGCACCAAACGGATCAAAGGAGTCTGCTGAGAAGAAAAGTTAACAGGCAAATAAAGCCATTTTATCACAATGTCTGTTATCAGTCAACGATCAATGTAAAATGCACAGTACACATTATTGACTTACATAAATCTTAAGTTCTACCGAAAAGTGAGTAGCTGACTGAGGAGAAACTTTACTTTAGCGTGAGTCAAGTTGTCAATCAGTTTGGCGTATTTACAAACTTATCTATTAAGATCATTCAGCATGCCTAATGTTTCAGAGTAACAGCCGAGTGTGAAAAGGTGCTAATACCCTACTCACTGATAGCAACCAGGGCCACGAGAAAAATTACAACTATGCACATGGCAGTTAAAAAGTTCCTCTCGCCCCATAAAAATTAAACTGGCATACGTTAGTGTAATATACTTGAAAAGAACTATAATCATCAGAAATAAATTAAAATCAAGATGCTAAACCTTAATTTGCTCCCTTTAAATAAATAAAGAGCCAGGTATCTGTACTGTTAAAAGGCAGTAGGGACTCAAATGATGTTGCAAACCACAATAGCGATGCTCAGACACATTGTCAGCTCAAGCATTAAATGCATTACAGCCCCATAACACATTATGCCATATAGAAAGAAATACAGCAATTTATTACAGATTAAAGTTGTTTTTTTAATGATCATGTCATGACGGGACTGATGATTGGCAGGCCCCTCTAATAAAAATATATGATTTGGGAGACAGTAGTTTACTGTACTGAACAATACTTAACGATTTAGACAAAATATCAGAGCTTCTATTTGTTACGCAGTGTGCGGTCTCTCACTGTTTCACAATGTTGCCGTTCTCAGATTGGAGCCCCCTGTTTTCTTTATAACACACTTTCCAAAGCAAACATGAAGCTTACAGAGGCAGTCTGGCAAATTCAATTTTGTTGTGCAAAATTAAAGCACATGGTATTGGGGGTAATGTATTGACGTGGATAGAGAACTGGTTCGCAGACAGGAAGTAGAGAGTCGGAATAAACGGGTCCTTTTCAGAATGGCAGGCAGTGAGTGACCAGTGGGGTGCCGCAGGGTTCAGTGCTGGGACCCCAGCTATTTACAACATACATCAATGATTTAGATGAAGGAACTGAATGTAATATCTCCAAGTTTGCAGATGACACTAAGCTGGGTGGCGGTGTGAGCTGCGAGGAGGATGCTAAGAGACTGCAGGGTGACTTGGACAGGTTAGCTGAGTGGGCAAATGCATGGCAGATGCAGTATAATATGGATAAATGTGAGGTTATCACTTTGGGGACAAAAACATGAAGGCAGAATATTATCTGAATGGCAGCAGATTAGGAAAAGGGGAGGTGCAACGAGACCTGGGTACATCATCATTGAAAGTTGGCATGCAGGTACAGCAGGCGGTGAAGGCGGCAAATGGCATGTTGGCCTTCATAGCTAGGGGATTTGGGTATAGGAGCAGAGAAGTCTAAACAGCAGTTGTACAGGGCCTTAGTGAGGCCTCACTTGGAATATTGTGTTCAGTTTTGGTCTCCTAATCTGAGGAAGGACGTTCTTGCTATTGAGGGAGTGCACCGAAGGTTCACCAGACTATTTCCCGGGATGGCAGGACTGACATATGAGGAGAGACTGGATCGACTGGGCCTGTATTCACTGGAGTTTAGAAGAATGAGAGGGGCTCTCATAGAAACACATAAAATTCTGACGGGACTGGACAGGTTAGATGCATGAAGACTGTTCCCGATGTTGGGGAAGTCCAGAACAAGGGGTCACAGTCTAAGGATAAGGGGTAAGCCATTTAGGACCGAGATGAGGAGAAACGTCTTCACTCAGAGAATTGTGAACCTGTGGGATTCTCTAGATATATTCAAGAGGGAGTTAGATATGGCCCTTACGGCTAAAGGGATCAAGGGGTATGGAGAGAAAGCAGGAAAGGGGTACTGAAGTGAATGATCAGCCATGATCTTATTGAATGGTGATGCAGGCTCGAAGGACCGAATGGCCTACTCCTGCACCTATTTTCTATGTTTTTATACTCTATTCTGAACCAGGTTATGTGTTCAAACCCCAGGGCTGCTCGACAATCCAGCCTACATGCCTTGGTGGAGTGAGTTTATGGGCAATTTGTTGCACTAGCAGATAGAGTGCGACCTGGAACCAAAGGATTCCAGTTTGGAATTGGGGTGGAAGCGGAACAGATCACTTTGAAATCCAGCTCCAACTAACAACTAATGAAACAGTGACCATGGATACATCTACAGCTCATACGAACAGAAGGTGATACATTGGAAATATTTTTCTCAATCACTACACCTTCAGACACAAAGGCACCTTTTCTGTTTAATCTCTAGAACAATCACAACTTTCCAATTTAACAAAAACGCATCCTATATTGACAGTTCTAGTTATCCAGTAGTCGTGAGTGATAGCCATCGAGTAGGAATACCTACCCGCTGAAGTATGTACTGTAGGAGGTACAGGAACTGGTTCCACTGGCGGTGAAGGTGCCACACTGAAGAAGAAATCATCCCCTCCCCCAATAAGGTCAGCTGAGAGTTCCTGCTGTATTTCTGGTGGACCTCCAGCAAACAAATCGTTCAGCAGATCAGCATTGCTAGATGAACTCTTCAATTCGGCTGCAGGAGGAGCAATGTCAGACTGGACATCACTATTCAGTCCAAGTAAATCCACATTGTCCTCGGTAGGAGATTCTGTGGCTTTCTCTGCTGGTCCTTCAAAATCTGCTTCAAAGAAAAAGTTCACAGTGTCCGCTTGTTCTGGCTGAGTTGGGCGTTCTGGCTCATCAACCTTCACCGTGCTACGCTCACTGGAAAAATCAGCAAGCTCATCATCTGATGGCCCGCTTTCATTCACCAAGCCTGCATGACCTTCATCTGGAGACTGTCCTTCAGGGGCTGTGGAGTCCTCTTTTCCTTCTGATGAACAAACAAAGCGTCAGGTCTAAACTAACTAGATTCACACAAGCCATTAAAATCACTACATGCAAATTTATTTTTTTCCACTCCAATATCTTTCTTCATTGTCTTTAGATGGTAACTTATACCAAGTTATAGTTTCAGGGGCATTAGCTCTCTGCTATCTCACCAACTCGCTATATTTCATGTCAGTTTGGTCAGTGAATCGGTGAGCCATTTGACCATGAGGGCCATCACAGCTAAATCTATCTTCAACTGGTGATCAAACACAAGCGCTTTCCAGCAGGATCTCCTCCATGAAATGGTTTCAAAGCAGAATGCAATGATGAAAAAAATGTTTCTGGAAACGTAGTTACACTATAGCTTGAAACAAAAACAAAAAAAATAAGCAAGCTAAAAGTAAAGAGGACGCTATGCTGCTGGCAGACCCAAGTTATGAGAAGTAAATATTAACCTCCCCGAATTAAATTTAAGCAGTCCACAAATTCAAATTAGTCGATGGTGCTTAACACGGAATAATTTCAGACATTCTACATCCTTAATAATATCACTTAGAAAAGTGCCTGCTTAATTTTCAACAGTGAAATAATTAGTTCAATAATCAAGGAATTATTAATAAAATGAAACCTCCATATACTGCACTAGCTGAAATCTTAGCGATTTGTCTAGATCAGGCAACACTCACCTTCCCAATTTAGTGTCTCGAAAAAACTGTTGGAGGTGTCACTGTTTTGATGCGATGCCTCATCTTCACTTGTATTCGCCGAAGCGTGGTCTGATTTAGGGGTCTCTGCATCATACTGTGCTGTTGACCCTGGTTGTCTGGGCAATTCAGGTTTTCCTTTACATGGTGAAAAAAACATTGATAAATCTCGGAACTTTCTCAAGTTTATTTTTCCTCGAAGTCAACGGGTTTTTTTTAAATATTAGGCATAATTTCTACGAATAACAAAATTGTTGTCACACTTCACCATTACTGTGGCATGAGAGTGGCAGCACAGTAACATTCAAAAACCAAACCAAACCAGATGCCTCCACTGAGGAAGCACAAACATATTCTCACCTGTATAATACAAAGATTAACAAAATCTCATTCAACAGTTAAGTGACTCTGGGTTACTAATAAGCGTAATACACTTGTACATGCAAGCTGCAGAAACAGTGCCTGGAACAGAGGGGGAGCAAAACTTTTCACACTCTGCTCAAATAGTTTCTTACACATAAATTGTTGATCCATATTTCACTGTCTAGAAGTCATGCTTACATCAAATATGTCTATAGATATAGGAGGAGTAGGACAACAGGGAGTGGTAGAATAACTGATCACTGGAAGTATAAATTATATATTAACAGAAGATTCTGATGCTTTCTAAAGTGCTGGCATGAGTGAGTGAGGGACCAGATAACAGGGAAGAATTAATTCTTTGAGCTGGTACACACAGCTCAACTCTCAGGAAAAAAAAAATTCTTCTCCAGCCACCATAGAATTACACAACACAGAATGAGGCCATTCGGCCCATCGTGCCTCTGCCAGCTCTATGAAACAGCTATTCAATTCGTTCCACTTTCTTGCTCTTTCCTAATAGCCCTGCAAATTCTTCCTTTTCAAGTATATATGCAATTCTCTTTTGAAAATTACCACTGAATCTGTTTCCACCACCTTTTCAGGTAATGCATTCCAGATCATAGAAACATAGAAACATAGAAACATAGAAAATAGGTGCAGGAGTAGGCCATTCGGCCCTTCTAGCCTGCACCGCCATTCAATGAGTTCATGGCTGAACATTCAACTTCAGTACCCCATTCCTGCTTTCTCGCCATACCCCTTGATCCCCCTAGTAGTAAGGACCTCATCTAACTCCTTTTTGAATATATTTAGTGAATTGGCCTCAACAACTTTCTGTGGTAGAGAATTCCACAGGTTCACCACTCTCTGGGTGAAGAAGTTCCTCCGCATCTCAGTCCTAAATGGCTTACCCCTTATCCTTCGACTGTGACCTCTGGTTCTGGACTTCCCCAACATTGGGAACATTCTTCCTGCATCTAACCTGTCTAACCCCGTCAGAATTTTAAATGTTTCTATGAGGTCCCCTCTCATTCTTCTGAACTCCAGTGAATACAAGCCCAGTTGATCCAGTCTTTCTTGATAGGTCAGTCCCGCCATCCCGGGAATCAGTCTGGTGAACCTTCGCTGCACTCCCTCAATAGCAAGAATGTCCTTCCTCAGGTTAGGAGACCAAAACTGTACACAATACTCCAGGTGTGGCCTCACCAATGCCCTGTACAACTGTAGCAACACCTCCCTGCCCCTGTACTCAAATCCCCTTGCTATGAAGGCCAACATGCCATTTGCTTTCTTAACCGCCTGCTGCACCTGCATGCCAACCTTCAATGACTGATGTACCATGACACCCAGGTCTCTTTGCACCTCCCCTTTTCCTAATCTGTCACCATTCAGATAATAGTCTGTCTCTCTGTTTTTACCACCAAAGTGGATAACCTCACATTTATCCACATTATACTTCATCTGCCATGCATTTGCCCACTCACCTAACCTATCCAAGTCGCTCTACAGCCTCACAGCATCCTCCTCGCAGCTCACACTGCCACCCAACTTAGTGTCATCCGCAAATTTGGAGATACTACATTTAATCCCCTCATCTAAATCATTAATGTACAGTGTAAACAGCTGGGGCCCCAGCACAGAACCTTGCGGTACCCCACTAGTCACTGCCTGCCATTCTGAAAAGTACCCATTTACTCCTACTCTTTGCTTCCTGTCTGACAACCAGTTCTCAATCCATGTCAGTACACTACCCCCAATCCCATGTGCTCTAACTTTGCACATCAATCTCTTGTGTGGGACCTTGTCGAATGCCTTCTGAAAGTCCAAATATACCACATCAACTGGTTCTCCCTTGTCCACTCTACTGGAAACATCCTCAAAAAATTCCAGAAGATTTGTCAAGCATGATTTCCCTTTCACAAATCCATGCTGACTTGGACCTATCATGTCACCTCTTTCCAAATGCACTGCTATGACATCCTTAATAATTGATTCCATCATTTTACCCACTACCGATGTCAGGCTGACCGGTCTATAATTCCCTGTTTTCTCTCTCCCTCCTTTTTTTTAAAAAGTGGGGTTACATTGGCTACCCTCCACTCGAATGGAACTGATCCAGAGTCAATGGAATGTTGGAAAATGACTGTCAACGCATCCACTATTTCCAAGGCCACCTCTTTAAGTACTCTGGGATGCAGTCCATCAGGCCCTGGGGATTTATCGGCCTTCAATCCCATCAATTTCCCCAACACAATTTCCCGGCTAATAAGGATTTCCCTCAGTTCCTCCTCCTTACTAGACCCCCCGATCCCTTTTATAACCGGAAGATTGTTCGTGTCCTCCTTCGTGAATACCGAACCAAAGTACTTGTTCAATTGGTCTGCCATTTCTTTGTTCCCCGTTATGACTTCCCCTGATTCTGACTGCAGGGGACCTACGTTTGTCTTTACTAACCTTTTTCTCTTTACATATCTATAGAAACTTTTGCAATCCGTCTTAATGTTCCCTGCAAGCTTCTTCTCATACTCCATTTTCCCTGCCCTAATCAAACCCTTTGTCCTCCTCTGCTGAGTTCTAAATTTCTCCCAGTCCCCAGGTTCGCTGCTATTTCTGGCCAATTTGTATGCCACTTCCTTGGCTTTAATACTATCCCTGATTTCCCTTGATAGCCACGGTTGAGCCACCTTCCCTTTTTTATTTTTATGCCAGACAGGAATGTACAATTGTTGTAGTTCATCCATGCGGTCTCTAAATGTCTGCCATTGCCCATCCACAGTCAACCCCTTAAGTATCATTCGCCAATCCATCCCAGCTAATTCACGCCTCATACCTTCAAAGTTAGCCTTCTTTAAGTTCTGGACCATGGTCTCTGAATTAACTGTTTTATTCTCCATCCCAATGCAGAATTCCACCATATTATGGTCACTCTTCCCCAAAGGGCCTCGCACAACGAGATTGCTAATTAATCCTCTCTCATTACATAACACCCAGTCTAAGATGGCCTCCCCTCTAGTTGGTTCCTCGACATATTGGTCTAAAAAACCATCCCTTATGCACTCCAGGGAATCCTCCTCCACCGTATTGCTTCCAGTTTGGTTAGCCCAATCTATGTGCATATTAAAGTCACCCATTATAACTGCTGCACCTTTATTGCACGCACCCCTAATTTCATGGTTGATGCCCTCCCCAACATCACTACTACTGTTTGGAGGTCTGTACACAACTCCCACTAACGTTTTTTGCCCTTTGGTGTTCTGCAGCTCTACCCATATAGATTCCACATCATCCAAGCTAATGTCCTTCCTAACTATTGCCTTAATCTCCTCCTTAACCAGCAATGCTACCCCACCTCCTTTTCCTTTTATTCTATCCTTCCTGAATGTTGAATACCCCTGGATGTTGAGTTCCCAGCCCTGATCATCCTGGAGCCACGTCTCCATAATCCCAATCACATCATATTTGTTAACATCTATTTGCACAGTTAATTCATCCACCTTATTGCGGATACTCCTTGCATTAAGACACAAAGCCTTCAGGCTTGTTTTTTTTTTTAACACCCTCTGTCCTTTTAGAATTTTGCTGTACAATGGCCCTTTTTGTTCTTAGCCTTGGGTTTCTCTGCCCTCCACTTTTCCTCATCTCCTTTCTGTCTTTTGTTTCCCTCTATCTCCCTGCATTGGTTCCCATCCCCCTGCCATATTAGTTTAACTCCTCCCCAACAGCACTAGCAAACACTCCCCCGAGGACATTGGTTCCGATTCTGCCCAGGTGCAGACCGTCCGGATTGTACTGGTCCCACCTCCCCCAGAACCGGTTCCAATGCCCCAGGAATTTGAATCCCTCCCTGCTGCACCATTGCTCAAGCCACGTATTCATCTGAGCTATCCTGCGATTCCTACTCTGACTAGCACGTGGCACTGGTAGCAATCCCGAGATTACTACTTTTGAGGTCCTACTTTTTAATTTAGCTCCTAGCTCCTTAAATTCATTTCGTAGGACCTCATCCCTTTTTTTACCTATGTCGTTGGTACCAACGTACACCACGACAACTGGCTGTTCTCCCTCCCTTTTTAGAATGTCCTGCACCCACTCCGAGACATAACTTGCTGTGTAAAACAATTTCTCTTCATCTCCCCCCAGTTCTTTTGCCAATTATCATAAATCTGTGTCATCTGGTTATCGACCCTCTTGCCATTAGAAACAGTTTCTTCCTTATTTACTTTATCAAAATCCTGCATAATTTTGAACACCTCTATTAAATCTCTTCACTTTCTCTGCTCCAAGGAGAACAATCCCAGCTTCGCTAGTCTCTCCATAAAACTGAATTCCCTCATCCCTGGTACCATTTTAGTCAATCTCTGCACCATCTCCAAAGCCTGATATCTTTCCTAAAGTGTAGTGGCCAGAATTGGACACAATACTCCAGCTGATAATTTATAAAGGTTCAGCATAACTTTCTAGCTTTTGTACTTTATGCCTCAATTTATAAAGCCTGTATTTTTTTTTTAAACCCAGCCTCTCATCAACTTGTCCTGCCACCGTCAAAGATTTGTGTATGTCCCCAGACCTGCTAAAGGTCACTCACTACGAGGGAATCACTCACTGTGGTTTAAAATGTACGCTATTCAGATGTACAGTATGTCACTGCTCCCTATGTATACACAGAATTACAATATGTGTCACTATTACGGAGCACAAATGTCACTCTTATCATCTCCCTAATGTTGGCAGCTCTGAGACTACAGCTTCTGAAACTGTTTACACTGAGGCAGTCAGTTCCTTTATGAATATGACTAATTTGAAACCTTTATGTCAAAGTGTCTACAGAGCTTCCTGATTTAGATCGTAGTTCCATCTGTCACTCTTGCATCCAACATGCATTACATCATACTTAACTTTGAACTGCATCTGCCATGGCTCTACCTGCTCGCTTAATCCATGTTCTATTGCATTCTTCTGCTCTCTTCCTCCAAATTTCTATCTTAGTTTCAACTGCATACTTTCATATACTCCTTTTGTAACATAATGGGATTTTTATTGATTTGATTTAGGGGGAATTTTTAGTTTAGTTTATTTTACGTTGCTGATACAAAGTTAAGTTCAGGTTGCAAAGGGCTAATCAAACTCAAAGTGACTATTTGTACTCTGCTTTTTCTGTCGAGTCTCCATCCCGGATCCTCCCACCCGGTCGAGTCCCCGCCCGAACCGGAAGTGCCGGAACCGGAAGTGCGGCCCCAAACCGCATGCGCTATTGATCCTCAGGGCGGGCAGAGAGGCAGGCGGGCGGGTGGAGAGAGAGGCAGGCGGGTGGGCAGAAAAGCAGGCAGGCGGGCAGAGAGGCAGGCGGGTGGGCAGGGGGAAGGCAGCGAGGCAGGCGGGCGGGCAGGGAGAGAGGCAGCCGAGCTCCCTGCTGGATGAATTCCAGAAGTCACAACACTGACACTTCATGCCCAATAAACCTGTTAACAATCCACACACAATGCCCCATCTATGCGCTTTGGTAAGGGACTTAGGCTGGGGAAGGGATGCACTTGTACTGGGGTAAAGGACTTCAGCTGGGGAAGGCAGCACTTGCTCTAGGGGGGAGGGAGGGGAGGGGAGGGGAGGGGAGGGGAGGGGAGGGGAGGGGGAGGGGGAGGGGAGGGGAAGGGGAGGGGGTGGGGGGAAGGGGAGGGGAGGGGGTGGGGGGGAGGGGAGGGGGTGGGGGGGAGGGGAAGGGAGGGGGTGGGGGGGGTGGGAGGGAGGGGAGGGAGGGGGTGGGAGGGAGGGGAGGGGGTGGGAGGGAGGGGAGGGAGGGGGTGGGAGGGAGGGGAGGGAGGGGGTGGGAGGGAGGGGAGGGAGGGGGTGGAAGGGAGGGGAGGGGGTGGGAGGGCAAGGGACTTCGGCTGGGGGGAGGGACGCACTTGCGCTGGAGTAAGGGACTTCATCTGGCACTTGGTGGCTTCTGGGGAGATCTATCCTCTGTGGCTTCTGGAAGTCAAAGTGAACCGAGTTATAATTTGCGAAGTCAGTGAGAACTTGGGCTGGGTGATTCCAGTTACAGAGAAAATTCAGGGTGTGGCTTATCCTCCAAGGGGCGGCAATTTTTACAGTACAAATAAACGCGTCCAATTAAATTCCCAAAGATCCAGTATTAGCTGATGGTAAAAAATCTGTTGACACTATATTGGTTGGTTGGGAATGTCCATGTGCTATCCCAAGGGGAAAAGAGATAGCCTTTAAAACAGTTTACTTTGATATACACATTCATTTTAAGGCAGTGGGAAGCCTTTGAGCTCGCATCATGGGAATAGAATGGGTTTTCATCCAATATATCCAGCTGACAGGCATTGGAGGTGCCATGAGCTCCCCACACCAAGGGAAAGGGTTTTTCTTGAAACTTTGGCAGCTCAGCAAGCCAATCCTCCACACAGAGAGCTGAGGAAGGGGTCAGCTTTCATCATTCAATCACTCTCTGGAGAAATCAGTCCAGGTAGTCTGAGTCAGCCAGAGAGGTCTTGCTTTCCCTCCAGTAGTGAGGGAGGCAACAAGCTAAGCCTGAAAAATAAAATTCTAATGGCAGTTACTGTAGGGACTGAAAACCTTTGAAGTGACTTTGGCTTATAATAGGGCAAGGTTGCATATTTTGTTATTTGTCATGGTACGAGGAGCAAAAAGAAATAGATGGATTTTATTGGAATATCCTGTGTTCTATTCAATCATACATTCCATGTAAAATAAACCAGTGCGTTGGTTTGCAATTAGTCTCATAATGCTATTGGGTCTTCTCGTCTGCCTCCGAAGAAGATAGAAGTGAGCTATCGAAGATTATAACTATTGCATTTCCGATTTTCTCACCTATTTCTTTTAATACCCTTGGGAAGAAACAGTCTGGGGCCTGGATGTTTATCCAACTTTAATACAATTAATTTAAACATTTCACATTTTCTGTTTTATATAATCCCAGTAAGTTTCTCTCTCACTAATCACCTGTACTTGTGGCACTGTGTCCTACTTCTCTGCTGTAAAGACCGAAACAAAATATTTAGTACTTTTGGTATCCTTTACTGTCGTCAGCTGTTTTTAGTAAGCCCATCTCCTCATTTATCGCTCTTTCATAATGTACCTTTGTTTGTACCTTTGATACCATCTGCAAAGCATTTTCACACTCGATTTTTCAGCCTCATTATAATTTTTTTGGTTGCTTTCTATAATCCTCCCACTCCTCATTCTTGCTCCATATTCTTTGCTCTTACATAAGCAGTTATATAAATTCTTTTCTTTGAGCTGCATATACTGGTTTGGATCTCTAAAACATACCAAATTTAGACAGCATCTCTTGCTGTTCTTCACGGCTAGAGAAGAGAATCTTGGGATTGAGTCCCTTTGTCATAAAGTTTTCCCACGGTGGCATATTACTGCCGGCGTTGTCTCTAGGCGCCACCTCTACTTCCAGAGATACCTGGAAGAGATCTGGATATTTCTCCTGGATGTCACATGCATCAAGATCATACCTACAACACAATCACCATTTCATCAGAATCAGTTTACAATTAAACCAAACCTTCCATTTAAGCTTTGTTAGGATCGGTTTCCATGATACTGGGACATACAATCCCATGAACCTCCGACTGCATATACTCTTACGTATACTGAATTACAGTAAAATGAAACTGTTTACTTTCAAGTTTGTAAAATATATACAGCAGACAAGTGTCTCTAATCCATAATGTTCGGATGTTTGACTACTATCTTAAAGAGTAATGGATCACTGAGATGTCTGGATTGAATTCTAAACCAATTTTGAGATGTTTAGCATCTGAGCATAAACATCAATAGGACATTTCCCCGAGTAGCAGCAACAACAAAAATACAAAAATGTATTCTTTTTTGACATTTTAAAACCAATATTGATTAAGAACAGATTGCACTAGTCAAAATAATCTAGCATGCAAATGCAATGCTGAGGGAGAAAAATAAAATATTTCAATTGGACTGTCTCTAAATGATCCAACAGAGGGAAAAAAACTTAAAATAAAAATTCATCACATCTTTGGCAGAAAAAAAAATCAAAGAGCAAGTTATTATTTAAATGGAGAAAGATTGCAAAGTGGTGCAGTACAGTGGGACCTGGGGTACTTGTGCATGAAACACAAAAGGATAGTATGCAGATACAACAAGTGATCAAGAAGGCCAATGGTAACTTGGCCTTTATTGAAAAGGGGATGGAGTATAAAAGCAGGGAAGTCTTGCTACAGCTATACAAGGTATTGGTGAGGCCACATCTGGAATACTGCGTGCAGTTTTGGTTTCCATATTTACAAAAGGATATACTTGCTTTGGAGGCAGTTCGGAGAAGGTTCACTTGGTTGATTCAGGGGATGAGGGGGTTGACTTATGAGGAAAGGGTGAGTGGATTGGGCCTCTACTTATTGGAGTTCAGAAGAATGAGAGGTGATCTTATCGAAACGTGTAAGATTATGAGGGGGCTTGACAAGGTGGATGCAGAGAGGATGTGTCCACTGATGGGAGATACTAGAACTAGAGGGCATGAGCTTAGAATAAGGGGCCGCCCATTTAAAACAGAGATGAGGAGGAATTTCTTCTCTTAGAGGGTTATAAATCTGTGGAATTCACTGTCTCAGAGAGCTGTGGAAGCTGGAACATTGAATAAATTTAAGACAGAAATAGACAGTTTTTTAAATGATAAGGGGATATGGGAAGCGGGCGGGGAAGTGGAGCCGAGTCCATGATCAGATCAGCCATGATCTTATTGAATGGCGGAGCAGGCTTGAGAGGTCGCATGGCCTACTCCTGTTCCTATTTCTTATGTTCTTATGTGGAAGAGTGAATACAGCAGTTACACACACATTAAATTTATGTTTACTTACAAAATAATAAATTTAAAAGAACTTACTTTGCAAATTTGACCAAGGTAGCATTCCTGGGCACAAATCCAGTGTGGAACTGAATCTGGAACATCTTCATTGAAGTCATCTAAAGCAAAATGGTCAGTCAATATTTGCACATCTCTTGCAATCATTCAAATTCAGACAAGCAGCATTTTTTAATTCATTACCTCAATCATCATGGTATTTAGAAAATCTATTAACATTTATGAAAGTGGCTGGTTATGAAATGCTGTACCTCCAACACATCTTACAGGAAACCAAGACCCTATGGAAAAATATATCCACTAAAGAGAATCTTAGTTATGAGGACAGATTGGATAGGATGGGTTTGTTCTCATTGGAACAGAGGAGGTTGAGAGGAGACTTCATTGAGGTGTACAAAATATTGAGGGGCCTGGACATAGTGATTAGTAAAGGCCTATTTCCATTGGTGGAGAGGTCTATTATGAGGGGGCATAGTTTTAAGGTGGTTGGTGGAAGATTTAGAGGGGACTTGAGAGGGGGGGGGGCTTCTTTACGCAGAGGGTTGTGGGGATCTGGAACTCGCTGCCTGGAAGAGTGGCGGATGCAGAAACCCTCACCACTTTTATGAGATGGTTGGATGGGCACCTAAAGTGCCATAACCTGCAGGGTTACAGAACTAGAGCTGGTAATTGGGATTAGACTGGATGACCTTTTGTTGGACCGAGCAGATATAATGGTAAGTACTGCAGGGAATAGAATATGGCCACGGTGATCTCCTGGACTAGTTTTGATCGCCTGGATGGGTCGGAGAGGAATTTTCCCAGATTTTTTCTCCCTAAATTGGCTTGGGTTTTTGCCTCTCCCAGGAGATCACATGGCTCCGGTTGGGGTGGAGTGTAGAATGTTTCAGTATAAGGGATGTCACAGTTGTGTGAGGTGGACTGGTTGGGCTGGGTGCTCTTTGCTTTTCCGTCATTGTTCATAGGTTTATATATAGGCTGCTGACCAAGGGCCGTACGGCGCTTTGTTGGCTGGCGCGGACACGATGGGCCGAAATGACCTCCTTTCTGCGCTGTAAATTTCTATGTTTCTAAAGCAATTCCTACATGTCCATCTTTTCTTCCCAGTGCATCAGCATTAGAAAGTGTACCCAGATCCTCTTATCAAGTTAAATCAGTTTGCAGAGATAACAAATATATTAATTCACCACTACCAGAATAACTGAATCAAGAACAATCGTTTATTTTTTCTGTACCTTTGCCTGCAGTCTTCCTCCAAGTGTTGATCTGGCATGAAAGATCACAATGAGGATATCTCCTTGTACACTTAAACCCAGTGGAATGACTGCTTTTCCATCTTCCATTTTAAATTCCCTGAAAAATAAAACAGATGCCTAATAATCCTTCACCCACAATACAATAAGGTACGATCTAAATTCTTGTAAAAAAATCCTCAAATTGTTTGAGATCAGCATTTTTCATGTTGAACAGATCGACAAACGTAATGCCTCAACGGCAGTTTGATTTAGATCATAGGATGCATTGTCCAGCCATGAATAATAACATTCGGGTATGTAGTATTGGTGGACTGTTCCACCAGATTGCCATCACAGCCAAGCCCCAAAAAGTTCTCATCTGGTATTCATATTGTGAGAGGAGTATTCGGAATAAGGTGGACGAATTAACTGTGTAGATAGCAGTTAATGGATACGATGTGGTTGGCATCACGGAGACATGGCTCCAGGGTGACCAAGGCTGGGAACTCAACATCCAGGGGTATTCAACATTTAGGAAGGATAGACAGAAAGGAAAAGGAGGCGGGGTGGCGTTGCTGGTTAAAGAGGAAATTAATGCAATTGTACGGAAAGACATTAGCTTGGATGATGTGGAATTGGTATGGGTGGAGCTACGGAAATCCAAGGGGCAGAAAATGCCAGTGGGAGTTGTGTACAGACCTCCAAACAGTAGTAGTGATGTTGGGGAGGGCATCAAACAGGAAATTATGGGTGCATGCAATAAAGGTGCAGCAGTTATCATGGGTGACTTTAATGTGCATATAGATTGGGATAACCAAACTGGAAACAATACGGTGGAGGAGGATTTCCTGGAGTGCATAAGGGATGGTTTTCTAGACCAATACGTCGAGGAACCAACTAGGGGGAGGCCATCTTAGACTGGGTGTTGTGTAATGAGAGAGGATTAATTAGCAATCTTGTTGTGCAAAGCACCTTGGGGAAGACTGACCATAATATGGTGGAATTCTACATTAGGATGGAGAATGAAACAGTTAATTCAGAGACCATGGTCCAGAACTTAAAGAAGGGTAACTTTGAAGGTATGAGGCGTGAACTGGCTAGGATAGATTGGCGAATGATACTTAAGGGGTTGACAGTGGATGGGCAATGGCAGACATTTAGAGACTGCATCGATGGAGAACAACAATTGTACATTCCTGTCTGGCGTAAAAATAAAAAAGGGAAGGTGGCTCAACTGTGGCTATCAAGGGAAATCAGGGATAGTATTAAAGCCAAGGAAGTGGCATACAAATTGGCCAGAAATAGCAGCGAACCCAGGAACTGGGAGAAATATAGAACTCAGTAAAAGGAGGACAAAGGGTTTGATTAGGACAGAGAAAATAGAGTACGAGAGGAAGCTTGCAGGGAACATTAAAATGGACTGCAAACGCCTGATGGTCTGCATCCCAGAGTACTTAAGGAGGTGGCCTTGGAAATAGCAGATGCATTGACAGTCATTTTCCAATATTCCATAGACTCTGGATCAGTTCCTATGGAGTGGAGGCTAGCCAATGTAACCCCACTTTTTAAAAAAGGAGGGAGAGAAAATGGAATTATAGACTGGTTAGCCTGACATCAGTAGTGGGTAAATTGATGGAATCAATTATTAAGGATGTCATAGCACCGCATTTGGAAAGAGGTGACATGATAGATCCAAGTCAGCATGGATTTATGAAAGGGAAATCATGCTGGACAAATCTTCTGGAATTTTTTGAGGATGTTTCCAGTAGAGTGGGGACAAGGGAGAACCAGTTGATGTGGTGTATTTGGACTTTCAGAAGGCTTTCGACAAAATCCCACACAAGAGATTAGTGTGCAAAGTTAAAGCACATGGGATTGGGGGTAGTGTGCTGACGTGGATCGAAAACTGGTTGGCAGACAGGAAGCAAAGAGTAGGAATAAATGGATACTTTTCAGAATGGCAAGCAGTGACTAGTGGGGTACCGCAAGGTTCTGTGCTGGGGCCCCAGTTGTTTACATTGTACATTAATGATTTAGACGAGGGGATTAAATGTAGTATCTCCAAATTTGCGGATGACACTAAGTTGGGTGGCAGTGTGAGCTGCGAGGAGGATGCTGTGAGGCTGCAGAGTGACTTGGATAGGTTAGGTGAGTGGGCAAATGCATGGCAGATGAAGTATAATGTGGATAAATGTGAGGTTATCCACTTTGGTGGTAAAAACAGAGAGACAGACTATTATCTGAATGGTGACAGATTAGGAAAAGGGGAGGTGCAACGAGACCTGGGTGTCATGGTACATCAGTCATTGAAGGTTGGCATGCAGGTACAGCAGGCGGTTAAGAAAGCAAATGGCATGTTGGCCTTCATAGCGAGGGGATTTGAGTACAGGGGCAGGGAGGTGTTACTACAGTTGTACAGGGCCTTGGTGAGGCCACACCTGGAGTATTGTGTACAGTTTTGGTCTCCTAACTTGAGGAAGGACATTCTTGCTATTGAGTGAGTGCAGCGAAGGTTCACCAGACTGATTCCCGGGATGGCGGGACTGACATATCAAGAAAGACTGGACCAACTGGGCTTGTATTCACTGCAGTTCAGAAGAATGAGAGGGGATCTCAGAGAAACCTTTAAAATTCTGACGGGTTTAGACAGGTTAGATGCAGGAAGAATGTTCCCAATGTTGGAGAAGTCCAGAACCAGGGGTCACAGTCGAAGGATAAGGGGTAAGCCATTTAGGACCGAGATGAGGAGAAACTTCTTCACCCAGAGTGGTGAACCTGTGGAATTCTCTACCACAGAAAGTTGTTGAGGCCAATTCACTAAATATATTCAAAAAGGAGTTAGATGTAGTCCTTACTACTAGGGGGATCAAGGGGTATGGCGAGAAAGCAGGAATGGGGTACTGAAGTTGCATGTTCAGCCATGAACTCATTGAATGGCGGTGCAGGCTCGAAGGGCCGAATGGCCGACTCCTGCACCTATTTTCTATGTCTATGTCTATATGCATTTCCAAGAGGAGATGTTAGACAGTGATCTGGGCTGGCAAACCTGAGCCAATCTTTCCCCTTTTCAGTTTGTGTACACTGAGGCCAATAGTTGCCACCATACCGTTGCCTAATGGATTTAAGCAATGACTCAATGTAACAACTTACATTTATATATAACCTTTAACATAGTGAAACGCCCCAAGGTACTTCACAAAATGAGGAAGGGTGAGGGTGGCTGGTGGGGGACAGAGAAAGGGGGTTAATTGTCATTGAGCAGGATTCGGGAGAAAAAGGGGAGGGCAGGGAACTGAAGATGTGGTCAATGAACTAGGTTTGGTCAGTATGGAGCAGTGCGTTACCAAGCAGTGCACATTGCTGTTATTCTCTCAGTCAAATCAATGTGATTTATCAGCACTTCCGACAATAGCCAAGTTATAGCTGAGTAAGTTTGCCAATTTAGTGGGAAATTATGGATAGTTTTGTCCTGACAAACCCTGCAACTGCAAAGTGGCTGATTCATAGAAACATAGAAAATAGGTGCAGGAGTAGGCCATTCGGCCCTTCGAGCCTACACCGCCATTCAATGAATTCATGGCTGAACATGCAACTTCAGTACCCTATTCCTGCTTTCTCGCCATACCCCTTGATCCTCCTAGTAGTAAGGACTATATCTAACTCCTTTTTGAATATATTTAGTGAATTGGCCTCAACAACTTTCTGTGGCAGAGAATTCCACAGGTTCACCACTCTCTGGGTGAAGAAGTTTCTCCTCATCTCAGTCCTAAATGGCTTACCCCTTATCTTTAGACTGTGATCCCTGGTTCTGGACTTCCCCAACATTGGGAACATTCTTCCTGCATCTAATCTGTCTAAACCCGTCAGAATTTTAAACATTTCTATGAGATCCCCTCTCATTCTTCTGAACTCCAGTGAATACAAGCCCAGTTGATCCAGTCTTTCTTGATATGTCAGTCCCGCCATCCCGGGAATCAGTCTGGTGAACCTTCACTGCACTCCCTCAATAGCAAGAATGTCCTTCCTCAAGTTAGGAAACCAAAACTGTACACAATACTCCAGGTGTGGCCTCACCAAGGCCCTGTACAACTGTAGCAATACCTCCCTGCCCCTGTACTCAAATCCCCTCGCTATGAAGGCCAACATGCCATTTGCTTTCTTAACCGCTTGCTGTACCTGCATGCCAACCTTCAATGACTGATGTACCATGACACCCAGGTCTCGTTGCACCTCCCCTTTTCCTAATCTGTCACCATTCAGATAATAGTCTGTCTCTCTGTTTTTACCACCAAAGTGGATAACCTCACATTTATCCACATTATACTTCATCTGCCATGCATTTGCCGACTCACCTAACCTATCCAAGTCACTCTGCAGCCTCATAGCATCCTCCTCGCAGCTCACACTGCCACCCAGCTTAGTGTCATCCGCAAATTTGGAGATACTACATTTAATCCCCTCATCCAAATCATTAATGTACAATGTAAACAGCTGGGGCCCCAGCACAGAACCTTGCGGTACCCCACTAGTCACTGCCTGCCATTCTGAAAAGTACCCATTTACTTCTACTCTTTGCTTCCTGTCTGACAACCAGTTCTCAATCCATGTCAGCACACTACGCCCAATCCCATGTGCTTTAACTTTGCACATTAATCTCTTGTGTGGGACCTTGTCGAAAGCCTTCTGAAAGTCCAAATATACCACATCAACTGGTTCTCCTTTGTCCACTTTACTGGAAACATCCTCAAAAAATTCCAGAAGATTCGTCCCCTTTGGACAGCAGGGAAATGCGATTTTCATCCCATCAGTCCAGCTGGATTGAAACAGAGATCACATGGGTGCAGAAACTGTGCTAATAAACTGTAGACAACTAGATAACTCAGCAGTATTTACCTCAATTTATCGTATTCTTCAGAAGTGGTCATTACTCGATCATCACTCACGTATATCTCGCAGAACGGGCGGCAAGCATTACGTTGTTTGTTAAATAAAGGAACAGGTGTCATCACAATTGACCTGATCATGATAGGTTTGTTATGGGGTATTATAGGCTCTTCTGCCATCATGTCACACATGTATTCCACATATCTATAAACACAAGGGGAAAGGTACAAATATCTAGTAGCATAGTACTGAACTATATATGTAAACAAAAAGAGCACCGCTGGGAACTGAACACTGTGTACTCTTGCCAGTACAATTTCAGATTGGCCAAACTGAATGTTCAACCTTCCCTGAGCTTGTCCAAGGCCTTGTTCTTGCTCAGTAGTTAGTTATTACTGCAACTCAAATTTTGTGTCAGGTATTTCAATAAAACACAGCTGTCCAATGGTTTTGCTTATGGTCAATCAGAGGGGATTCCATTTTCTAACTAGAGGGGTATTAGAACTAAATGCCACACAAAGTTTCACTAAATAATAGTTAAATCTCGTGCAATTGCTCCTGAAGAAGAAATAACAGAATTCTCTAATTTCCTGCTCTCTCATTCTGTGCCTGTGTTTGCCAGCAAATCTCAATGGTTCTGATGCTTTTTTCATTGTGACAACTGTCTATGAATATTTTTCTCACTGCTTTTATGTCTTTACTGTGCTATGTCTGCTCTCTCTCCCATTTATTTTCGAATCCATCTTTCTGGCTCCCACACATGTTACTTCACACCTATGTACTAATTTTTTAACCGTTCGTACCCAGAAAAAGCAGCAACACGGTATATCAAAGTGGAGACAGATGGTGGGATCATGGAGGGAGAGGCTTGATGAGTGTGGCAAGTACATGTAAGTGAAACAACAGCGGGGTATTGGGAAGTCAGGATGGGAGGAAGTGCGGAAGTAGGGAATAGTGGGTCCCAGGGTTGGCATATGGGTGCAAAAAGGTTAAAGTCTGGCAGATCTGATGAGGGCAGACATCGGGGAGCACGAGTCTGGGAACACTCAATGAGGCTTGGGCTTTGGCAGCACTGTAGGGATAGTAATATTTGGGACCAGCTGATAACTGGGGTGGACAAGCCAGTGTTAGGTCGCCCAGTAATCTGCTGAAGGGAGGAGCTCGGGCATTTGCTGTACTGTTCTCATTCTGAGTTGTTTTGTGAACAGTGTATTCGTCCTGTAATCTCATCAGAACAAGCTGCTGAGAATTACCAGAAAGAAAACTGCTTTTAGGAATTATAGACATAAATGTTACAGGACTGCTTGCTGTGACCCAGTTCAGTTTCTCTTGCCAAGGCGCACCAGATAAATTAAGCACCAGAGGCTGACACATAATTCATACAAAAGACTATATTTGGTTTTCACTGAACAAACTTCCTTATTTCTTTGAGTACTTCCCCTTAGGTTCTATAAAAAGAATTCAAAGATCTTTATTGATTTTCAACTTTGTGAGCTGCTCCTAGACAACTTTTATTATCATCATCATAGGCAGTCCCTCGGAATCGAGGAAAACTTGCTTCCACTCTTAGAATGAGTCCTTAGGTGGCAGAACAGTCCAATACTAGAGCCACAGTCCCTGCCACAGGTGGGACAGACAGTCGTTGAGAGTAAAGGAGGGCGGGAAAGGTTTGCCGCGCATTCCTTCCACTGCCTGCGCTTGATTTCTGCATGGTGACGAGACTCGAGGTGCTCAGCGCCCTCTCGGACGCGCTTCTTCCACGCAGGGCGGTCTTTGGCCAGGGACTCCCAGGTATCAGTGGGGATGCTACACTTTTTCAGGGAGGCTTTGAAGGTGTCCTTGTAACATTTCCTCTGTCCACCTTTGGCTCGTTTGCCATGAAGGAGTTCTGAGTAGAGCGCTTGCTTTGGGATTCTCGTGTCTGGCATGCGAACCATGTGGCCTGCCCAGCAGAGCTGATCAAGTGTGGTCAGTGCTTCAATGGATGTTGGCCTGGTCAAGGACGCTAATGTTGGTCCGTCTGTCCTCCCAGGGGATTTGTAGGATCTTGCAGAGGCATCGTTGATGGTATTTCTCCATCGACTTGAGGTGTCTACTGTACATGGTCCATGCCTCTGAGCCAAACAGGAGGGCGAGTATGACTACAGCCCTGTAGACCATGAGCTTGGTGGTAGATTTGAGGCCCTGGTCTTTGAACACTCTTTTCCTCAGGTGGCTGAAGGCTACGCTAGCACACTGAGGCGATGTTGAATCTTATCAATGTCTGCTTTTGTTGATAAAAGGCTCCTGAGGTATGGGAAATGGTCCAAGTTGTCCAGGGCCGCGCCGTCGATCTTGATGACTGGGGGGCAGTGCTGTGCGGCGAGGACAGGCTGGTGGAGGATCTTTGTCTTACGGATGTTTAGCGTAAGGCCATGCTTTCGTATGCCTCAGTAAATTCGTCGACTGTATCCTGGAATTCAGCCTCTGAATGCGCGCAGACGCAGGCATTGTCCGCGTGCTGTAGCTCGACGACAGAGGTTGGGGTGGTCTTGGACCTAGCCTGGAGGCGGCGAAGGTTAAACAGCTTCCCATTGGTTCTGTAGTTTAGTTCCACTCCAGTGGGGAGCATGTTGATTGTGAGGTGGAGCATGACAGTGAGGAAGATTGAGAAGAGGGTTGGAGCGATGGCGCCCGGACCCCAGTCCAGACGTGGATTGGGTCTGCAATGGATCCGTTGGTAAGGATTATTTTTTTACTGTATTTGACTGTTCAATACTTCACCACACTATTAGAAATAATTCCAATTGTTTACTAGTTTAACCTGAATGCACATGATAAGTTTTAATATTTTCTGCTAAGGATTTGAAATGGTCACTTTTATAATAAATCTATTTGTAAACTGAGTTTATTAATAGCCTAATTAATTTCTGTGTCGCTATGATAAATTATATTCTGGATTTACAAGGATAAATGGATGGTTTCAATCAATCAAAAATTTATGCTAAACTGGGCAGTCATAATTTAATAATGAGTAAACATTTTGTGCCGACTTTTTGTGAGCTTGTAGCACAAAACAAATTAGTGGGAAATCCCTTCTATTCTAAGCTATTTGCTCCAAGCTTTGCGATATTCCCCAGTCGCGGGAACAGGAACCTGTCCAATAACCAGTGAAACACCATGTCTGTCAACTAAGGTGGCCTCCCTCCCTGTGATAAAGCATCATCAATCCACCCTTTGATGGGGCAGATGAGACCAAACAACATATCTTGAAGAGTTAAAATGAAAGATATGAATGAATATCTCGTTCATCTCATTTATCATAGTGTCATCTGTGGCTCAGTGGGTAGTGCACTCGCCTCTGAGTCAGAAGGTTGTTGGTTCAAGTCTCACTCCAGGAACTTGAGCACATAAATCTAGGCCGACAGTGCTGAAGGAGTGCTGCACTATCAGAGGTGCTGTCTTTCGGATGAGAAGTTAAATCGAGGTGTTTGAAAAAGATCCCATGGCACTATTTCGAAGAGCAGGGGAGTTATCCCAGTGTCCTGGTCAATATATATCCCTCAATCAACATAACAAAAACAGATTCTCTGTGGGAGTATGCTGTGCGCAAGTTGGCTGCCGTGTTTCTCACATTACAACAGTGACTACACTCCAAAAGTACTTCATTGGCTGTAAAGTGTTTTGAGACATCCTGTGTATAAATGCAAGTCCGTCTTTCTTTGACTAGATATAAAAGCACAGCTAAAACCAAAGATTATATCAGATTCTGTGAGATCCTACAAAATAAGTCATAATTCTTCTTTTATCTTTTGCTGTTTTTCTGTATGTTCTTGGTATTTGTTTTTTTGTTCATTAAGCAAGAGACGTAAGTAATGGAAAATGGAACTCTTTTCATTTCATGTACTCATTGGCCACAGCAGGCATTCCCAGGTCAGGTGTCGGACAGCCAGATGCAGAATAAAGCTCCATCGACTCTCCCCAAACTCTCAATTGGATAGTGTCCGTACAATCAGAGGGGACTCTTATCCTATCAGTCTGAGCTGGATTTAAATCCAGATCCCTGAGGTGAAAGGTCAGTGTCTTGTTATTTTAAATTTATGTACCCGTTTTGTTTGCCTTTGATTGGCATGCTATCTACTTCCTGAATTGTGATTTGTTGCAATTTCAGCTGCTATTGAATGAAACCTCGCAGTAACAGTTTGTATTAGTAGAACTTACAACAAGCAAACTTAGAATTTCTTCTCCTCCCACTTCACATTTTGGAAGATATCTTATCCCCATGAAAAGACAGAGGGAAAGTAACCTGTTCCCCAATTACTAAGAGCGGCACACAAGCAGTTTTAATTGTCTTATGTTCTAGTTAGTGTATCAACAAGCTGCACAACTGAATGGTATTGCTCTATTCAACAATGTTTGGTGCACTTAACATGGTCCTCCCATCAGCTTTATCTTAGAAAACTAAATGAAACATACCTTTTGTGAGAAGGCCATATACCAGGTGGTGACCTTTTCATACTGAACATGTACACTGCAGCTTCAGCAGTGGTGAAGAGACGACAAAAGCACAGAAAAGAACAGACCACCACTGCAGATGCAGCTCGGCCATCCTGTTGTAAAAGATTTGAATAGAAATCCATAGGTATGAAAAAAACACATAATGCCTACCACCCAACTCTAGGTAAATAATATAAATGTTTGAGCACATTTTTGGCTTGGGTAGGCAGACTCACCAGTTCAGGCACACAGTTATTGGCACAATAGAACGATCGCTGCTACCAATGTTTGTGAGTGCCTTCCCAATCCTACTTCAAGGGCAAGTGAAGGAGATGCAACAGAAGGTGGACTAGTGCTAATGCATCTACTGCTGCAAAGCATTCCATCTTGCAGTCCAATCAAGCATCAATGCCAATCTCCTATAGTACAGGCTGGCATTCAAACCCAAGACCTCTAATGAGAGTCAAACACGTCAATGCTGGAGAGGACAACATTTTTATTTCATCGGTAACAGCACCTTTATATTTTTAATTAAATGTTTACATTAATTTTTGATTCATTAAAGTAAAGTATGTCATGCTGGGGATGGGAACACTTTTCACACCTGTGTTACCCAATGTCAGCATTAACTGCAGAGTAAAGCTCCCTTTTCCCAATTACAAGAGCACCCACTATAACATCCCAGAACAACTCCTCTTAGCAATTTGGAGTGAGATTGCAAATTAATTTCAAGTTAGGGGCAATGTTGTATCCCACTCGGAACTGCCCAAATTTCAATTGGCCAGGGATAGTATCAAACCCAGGTAGGTCTCAGAAGCCCCTGTGTCAAACCCTTTACACAACCAATTCCCCAACAGTACCACAAACTGGAGTTTGCTCCTACGTATACAAACATCATCCAGCTTTACCATTCTGCCTCCTCCAGTAAATTTGCTTCAGCTCAATACCTGCATTCCTCTGGCCTGGACATCATCAAATTCCACAACTGCCAGCCAAGGAGGAGTCAGCATAATTAGTCAACCAGCTTCGTCCCCCACATCCTCTTGGTTACTAAGACCATTTCCTTCACCTCCACAACACTACCCACCTCTGCCATTATCTCCATCCATCAGCAAAACCATGCCTTCATGACCTGAAGGCTCGACTTCTTCAACAGTCTCCTAGTCAGCCTCACTGCCTCAATCCTCCACAAACTTCAATACATTCAAAACACTACAGTCTGCGTCCTCACAAAGTCCTGCACTCTCATCACTTCTATCTTCGCCAAGCTTTAGGCACCCCAAGCCTCAGCGAGTAACTTCAAAATCTTAATTTCTTCATTTCAAATCTCTCCATAGCCTTGTCTTGCCCGACCTTAGTGATTTTCTCCCACCTTACTAACCTGATATGCACCCTTAATCCTCTAAACACTAGGGCTTCTCCTGCCCCTCCATTCCCTGCACTCCACCGTTGATGCTCGCTTATTCAGCCACTGTGCTCCTGTCCGCTGAATCTTCCCGTCCCAATTCCCTCTGGTTTTCCATCTCCTGCTTTGAGAAACTGCTTCAAGTCTTCTCTTTAATCATGCCATTGCTTCTCCCCATCACCCTTTTCTCCTCCTACTTAAAATCCAGTCACATTCTCTTTAATGTACACATTTTGAGACACGAGATGTCTTCCTGCACACGAGAATCAATGAGGAAATTAAAGTGTCATAAATTATCGGCTTCCTCGGAGAAGTTAGTGCTTATTTTGGAGTTTTCAAAAGTAATTTAGAAAGGAATTAAATAATTAAACTGGAAATATATTTGCTATGAGCATTCCACCTAATCATTCTTGAATCCCTGACTGTATCTCACATATATAGGAATTGTTCACAAAAATAAAAGGAACAAATAACAATAGTAAAGATAACTTTGTATTGACAATTCTTTAATGTGATGTCAGTAGGGTGACCCTGACTCTAAAGATAAGAGACCACTTAAAGTCAGTCCTGTATGTCTGCATCAACATGCTCATTAAATTCTATTCACGTTACTAAAAACAGCAGTGTGTTTATTAAACATCTTCACACAGTAAAATCTGTAAAAGATACTTATTGTTGCGGGTGAGGAATGCCTATCAGCCCATCTTAATTCATCCATCCAGAAAGAAACTACAGTCCCCAAGTGTCACATCTAATTGTTTCTTAAACAATGTCAGGGTTTTTGCCTCCACGACTGTCTCGATATCCTATCAAAGAGCAAATCACTCTGTGTGAAGAACTACTGGTTGATATCAGCCTTAAATTTACCTTTTACCATTTTGAGCCCAAGTCCCCTCGTCCTACTCTCAGTTTAATTTAAGTAATGAGAATAATTTTCTATTCCTTTAGCCAACTTATACACCTCTATCAGATCACCTCTCGGATGCCCCCTTTCCAACAATCAATTTGCCTTTTGGCAGATAAATTTCGGCACTACTTACAAGGCAATGGACAACACAAATATTCTTCTGATCTTGCTTCAACCATAAGTGCATATTCCTGCAAATATTGTACAAGTTCTGCAGACTTGGGGCACGTCTTGCTGGCCAACCACATTCAGAAACCTGTTATCAAAAGCAGAGCACATGTTTTACAAAATATTCCCATACGTTACTGAAACCAGTATTATATCTCAGTGATATACATCCAAATAAAATCCTGAACATTGCTGCATCAGTTTAATTTTGCGAAGTTCAAGCATCACATTTACCGATACAAAGGAAGTATATTTAAGTTTGTGCCAGTAGATTTTTTTTTTGGGGGGGGGGGTTATGTATCAGCTATGGCTCAGTTGGTAGCACCCTCGCCTCTAGAGTTAGAAGGTTGTGGATTCAAGTCCCATTCCAGAGCCTTGAGCACAAGTTTTAATCTAACACTCCAATGCAGTCCTGAAGGAGTGCTGCATTATCGGAGGTGTCATCTTTCGCATGAGAAGTTAAACCAAGGCCATCTCAGATGGATGTAAAATATCCCATGGAACTATTTTGAAGAATAGGGGAGTTCTCCTGGTATCGTGGCCAAAATTACAACAGTGACTACACTTTAAAAGTACTTAATTGGGCGGAAAGCGCTTTGCGATGTCCTGAGGGTGTGAAAGGTGCTGTATAATTGCAAGTTTTTCTCTTTTTGTTGGAATTACTTATTTCGACACAACACTGCAGTATAATGCTTGTGAACTCTGGCCAGGATATACAAAATTGATCAAGTCTAAGGACAAGTTCACCCTGTGGCAAAATTAACCTTTATATTTAAATGACTATTCCAGTCTCGGACTAAAACAAGTAGCAATTTTTTCAAAGCTTGCCATGAACAAAAATTTGCAGTTGTAACTGTTAAATTGGACAGATTAAAGTAGACTATAAAATTCGTTTTTCACTTCTAATTATATGCTTCTGTTCATTCCAAAGACATAAATGGCGGCTAATTTTACACAATTCAGCAAGTTTAAAACCAAATGAATTCAGGATTTAATGTGACCAAGCATCCCCATGCGCTTTTCAGCCAATGAAGTACTTTTGAAGTGTAGTCACTGTTGTAATGTAGGAAACACGGCAGCCAAATTGCGCACAGCAAGCTCCCTCAAACAGCAATGTAGTAATGACCCGATAATCTGTTTTTTGTTATTTTGATGAGTGCTAAATATTGGCCAGGACACTGGAGTAACTCCCCTGCTCTTCTTTGAAATCGTGCCATGGGATCTTTTACATCCACCCAAGAGAGTAGACACTGGTTTAACGTCTCATCCGAAAGACAGCACCTCTGACAATGCAGCACTCCCTCAGCACCGCACTAGAGTGTCAGCCTAGACTTTTGTGCTCCAGTCTCTAGAGTGGGATTTGAATCCCCAACCTTCTGACTCAGGGGCGAGATTGCTGCCCATTGAGCCACAGCTGACATAGAACAAGGCGGCTCAGATTGATTCCACAATCTGTGCTGAGTTAGTCAATGTCAGCCATATGACAAGCAGTGAGTGTACAATAAGTGATCCTGGACTGATGAGGGAACCAAATTCGTTAGAAACTTTGCTCCCAATTGCTAATCAGTGACGCCTGTTGAAATGTGTGGATGTCAAGTGAGCACAGGATCAGACTCAGCTACAATGTCCCTAACAGGTTGACTTGGTTCATACACGAAGAACAAAAGCGAAAGCAAAAGCAAGGCCAAGTTCTTTGGAAGCTGGGCCAAGCGACCCTTTATTCCCTTCACCGTGAAGTCAGATTACCTGAAGGAATATGGTTCGGAGCAGACGGGGCGGCGCCAAAAACTGGAAGGAGCGTATCGCTAAAACCAAACAGAAACTGGGATGGTGGGAGCTGTGCTCCACGAAAGAACCTGGTCATCAGGAGTGAGGTGCTCTCGGTGTTGTTGTATGTGGCGCAGGTCTGGCCCATACCCCGCTCCTGTGCCGTGGCAGTCACCCGAGCCGTCTTCCATTTCGTCTGGAGATCGAAAATGGACCGTGTCCGCAGAGACACGAGGTACAAATCTTTGGACAAAGGAGGAAAGGACATTACGAACGTGGCCCTCATCCTGACGGCCACTTTTGTGTGCGGCTGCATCAAGCTGTGCATAGACCCTTGGTACGCAAACACCAAGTGTCACTTCGTGCTGAGATTCTTTCTGTCCCCGGTGTTGCGAAGGATGGGTCTGGCCAGGCTGCCGCAGAACGCTCCAACCATGCCTCACCACCTGTCCTTCATGGAAACGTTTTTCAAGAAACACACCTTTGACCACAAGGCACGTAAGGTCCTGGACCTTATGGAAAGAGGAGATGGCGGTTCCCCGAGCAGACTGTCGAACTCGTTTGGCAGAATGTCTCATCGCCAGAGCTTTCACACAAGCACAAGACGTAGCTTGGTTGGCGGTGAGAAGGGCCCTACACATCAGATCCTTCATGCACAGCAGGGGTTTCACCGCCACGGCGCTATGCCCCCGAGTTGGCTGTGGTGCGGATGAGACTGTCACCCACCTCCTTCACGATTGCCCTTTTGCAAGGCAGGTCTGGAATGAGATGCAGTGGTTGCTGTCGAGGTTCATCCCGAGCAGCTCCGTAACACAGGACTCTGTGCTCTACGGACTGTTCCCAGGGACACACACCGAGACAGACATCATCTGCTGCTGGAGAGCCATCAACTCGGTGAAAGACGCACTTTGGTCTTCCGGAAACTTGCTGGTCTTCCAGAGCAAGGAGATGTCCACGGCCGAGTGTTGCAGACTGGCGCAATCCAAGGTCCAGGAGTATGTGCTGAGGGACGCACTAAAGGTTGGCGCAGTCGCCGCAAAGGCACAATGGGGAAAAGCCATAGTTGAAAGCCCTTCTGCCATTGTAAACCCAGGGATGGAATCAGACCCCCCTCGGGCTGTACTTGTTAATTTGCTAGTATACATAGAGCACCATGTACTGAAAAACACCTGTATTGTGCCATGTATAATGAAAGTTCTGCACTGTTCAGTAACTTGTAAAGAAATGTTAATGTAGTCTCATCCATTCGGCGTACTGCTTTCATCTGCATAGTGCTACATGTAACATGATTCGTGATTGGTATTGAAATATAACGTAAACCTGTTCTTATCTGCTCCATGTAATACCCTTATTTGCACAGTACTACATGTAACGTGATTTGCGGATTGTACTAAACTGTACCTTGAAATGAAATGCACGCATGTTCATTGTATGGAACTGCTGTCAGCATCCAAATGGAATTGCTGACCGCAATGTACTGAACTATTTTCCAATGTATCGTGAAAATTTTTATATGAATAAAGTATATTTTTGAAACAAAAAAAAATACATGAAGAACAATACATGAGGAATTGGAAGGCTCGATTACTTTTCTGTTATGTGTCCATCTTCAGGAGAGGAAAAAAAAGAGAGAAAGTTGAGGGATAGAGATGGCATAATTTAAGTACCGAGGAACTTAAGGTGTACGGTAGCATAGTGGTTATGTTATTGGATTACTAATCCAGAGGCTTGGACGAATGATCTGGAAACATGAGTTCAAATCCCACCACGGCAGTGGAGGAATTTAAATTCAGTTAATTAAATCTTGAATTAAAATGCTAGTATCATTAATGGTGACCAGGATACCTTCGCTCTCGAACAGAACCTCACAATCTGGTTCACTAATGTCTTTCAGGGAAGGAAATCTGCCGTCCTTATTTGGTCTGGTCAACACATGATTCTAGACCCACAGCAATGTGGTTGACTCTTAACAGGCCTCTGAAATGGCCTAGCAAGCTACTCAGGCAATTAGGGATGGGCAATGCCCACATCCCGTTGTTATAACTTCAGTACAACTCAAAAACACGCACATCCTTAAGATGGCAGAACACTCCCGAACTCCAATCAGGTGACCTGTTCCTTCTTTATTTCTACACAATACTGGCTACAGTGCCACAGTAGTCCACAAGTGGAACTATATATATTACACTTCTCCCTCCTTAATGAAGAAGTAATTATAACAAAATAATCATCATACATAACTTGCATCATACACAACAAAAGATATGGACTTATTTTGCCATATTTACAAATCAAGCTTAACCACTCGTTTTCTGTTTCGAAGAGGATACCTTCGCTCTCGAACAGAACCTTCCAAACATGGTGTCGAAATTTTAAACTCATTCGAGGCTGATCCTGAGAAAAGTTTTCCTCCAAGCGAATCCCTTGTTTTTCATTTGAGCTCACTCTAAGTTCAGACGGTTTGTCTGCCTGACTCGGACTCAAACTTAAATTCTGACTTCCTCTTGGACTTGTTTCCACTACATCTGATGTAGGATATGTACTGGTACTTTACTTGTATCAAAACTATCTGATGAGTCAGAAATAATTGAATCATTCCCACCTTCAACAACTTTCACGTCTGTAGGTAAAATATGATCAATGTGAACAAAGCTAACCTGTCTATGATCAAACATCTTCACCAAATATGTGCGAGGACCACATATCTTCACCACTCTTCCTGGTAACCACTTTAACCATTTATGGTGATGGTCTTCACTCTCATCTTCTGATTTAATTTTACACTTCTCTCTTTTACTCTACCTCTATCATGATTTCTCTTTCTGTCTTAATTGTGTCTCTTCTACGGACTGTGCCAAGTTTGGTTTTAACCATGAGAATCTGGTTTGTGGCTGTCGTTTGAGAAACAACTCTGCTGGTGTTCTACCAGTAGTTGTATGAGGGGTATTATGATATGTAATTAACAAATTAGCCAATTTGTGGTCCAACGACAACTGTCGTTTCTTTGGATTTGGATCCAACATCTGTTTGATGAGGGCACGTTTTACAATTTGTACTGTGCGCTCTGCTGCACCATTTGAAGCAGGGTGGTACAATGTTTCACACCATTTTTGCTCGTGAACTGTGCAAATTCTTCTGAACGAGATTATGGTCCATTATCAGAAACAATCTCTTCTGGGAGGCCAAATGAAGAAAATAATCTTCGTAAAATGTCTAATGTTTTACTTGTTATTTTCCACATTGGAAACACCTCGACCCACTTTGAATGGCTATCAATCACAATGAACAATTGTCCTTCTAGCTCAGCTAAATCGATATGTAGCCTTTGCCACACCATAGAGGCCATTTCCATGGCTGTAATGGTACTGATGGTGGTTTCTTGTTTGCCGATTGACATGTCGTACACTGACTGACGATGTACTCTATATCTTTATCTAGACCTGGCCACCAAAAATGACTGTGTGCAAAATTCTTGGTCAAGCACATTCCCGGGTGATGGTTATGGAGGTCTCCTAATAATTTGGACCTGAATTTATTTGGTATAACTAGTCTTGCACCCCACATGATACAATCTTTATCGACTGATCATTCGTAGGAATTAATTAAGAATGGATGAATATCTTTGTTACCTGGTTTGCCCAGCCATTTGCAATATCATACACATTTGACATAACTGGGTCACGTTTGGTTGCTCTACCAATTTCTTCAGCTGTGACTGGCAGTTCATCAATGTATAAAAAATAAAACACTTCTTTCCTATCGGGTGTAACTTGTGATGGGGAAAGCAATCTAGACATTGCATCAGCATTACTGTGGTCAGCTGATCGTCTGTATTCAGTATCATATGTATATGCTGACAAAATCAAAGCCCATCTCTGCATTCGGGCTGCAGCTGATGTTGGAACTGGGGACTTTGGATAAAGGATTGCTGTCAGGGGTTTATGGTCCTTAATGATGGTAAACTTATGACCATACAAGTATTTGTGGAACTTCTTGACCCCAAAAATTAATGCCAAAGCTTCCCTTTCGATCTGCACATAATTACGCTCACTGGCACTAAGAGTGTGTGAAGCAAAAGCAATTGGTCTCTCCTCCCCACTACGTGATACACGAGAGATCACTGCCCCAACTCCATACGAAGAGGCATCACATGCTAGCTTGATCTTCTTAGATAAGTCATAGTGAACTAACATGGTGCTTTCTACCAATTTGCTTTTACACTTCTTGAATGCTGTATCACATTCTTCTGACCACTTCCAATAGACTCGTTTTTTCAATAGTTCATTCAGTGGATGTAATGCTGTAGGAACTTCCCAAAATAGTTCAAAAGACCCAAAATGATCGAAGTTCAGTGACATTCTTGGGAATGGTTGCATTTCTGATTGCATCCAGCTTCCCCTTGGTTGGATGTAAACCATTTTTGTCTACTCTGTACCCCAAGTACTCCACGGAGTTTTGAAATAACTCACACTGTCCTTCTCTAGCCATTTGAGGACTTCATTCAATATGTTATTATGAATTTGCCTATTTGGTTCTGAAATTAGTATGTCATTTAAATAACATACTACCCCTTCAATACCTTGCAAAATCTGGTTCATCACCACTTGGAATATAGCAGGGGCGGAAGACAGTCCAAATGGTAGCCTATTAAATTGATATAGGCCTAGATGAGTATTTGTAGTCAAGCATAACATGGACTCCTCATCTAGTGTAAGTAGGCATTCATAAGATCCAACTTTGAGAAGATCTGACCACCCGTCAGTGTTGTGAACAAATCTTCTACATTTGGCAATGTATTGGGGAGATTACCCTCTAGAACCTGTTTACGGTTACTTTATAATCACCACACAATCTTACCTTACCATCAGACTTGGGTACAACAACAATGGGTGTAGACCAATTACATAGATCTATCTTAGAAATAATGTTCTCAGTCTCTAGTCTTTTGAGTACTTGCTCATCTTTCTCCTTGAGTGCATATGGTACGGAACGTGGCTTGCAGTAAACCGATCTAGCGTCCTTCTGTACCCTGACACTCGCCTTGAAACCTTGAATCGGACTGCCTGTTTCGCAGAACACCATCGGATAATTCTTGATGACATCATCCTTTGATGCAAATCTCGTTTCAACATGAAAAATCTCACTCAATTTGCATTGAAAAGGATGTAAAGTTACATTTGCGATAAAATACTAAAATACATTTTTAATTTTTTTTATTCATTCATGGGATGTGGGCATCACTGGCAAGGCCAACATTCATTGGCCATCCCTAATTGCCCTCGGGAAGTTGGTGGTGAGCCGCTTTTTTAAACTGCTGCAGTCAGTGTGGTGAAGGTACTCCCACAGTGCTATTAGGGAGGGAGTTCAAGGATTGTGATCCAGCGAGGATGAAGGAATGGCAATATATTGCCAAATCAGGATAGAGTGCGACTTGGAAGGGAACTTGGAGGTGGTGTACCCACATGCCTTCTACCCTTGTCCTTCTAGGTGGTAGAGGACACGGGTTTGGGAGGTGCTGCCGAAGAAGCTGTGGCGAGTTGCTGCAGTGCATCTTGTCGATGGTACACACTGCAGACACGGTTTACTGGTGGTGGAGGGAGTGAATATTTAAAGTGATGGATGGGGTGCCAATCAAGTGGGCTACTTTGCCCTGGATGGTGTTGAGCTTCTTGAGTGTTGTTGGAGCTGTGCTCATCCAGGCAAGTGGAGAGTATTCCATCACACTCCTGACTTGTGCCTTGTAGATAGTAGAAAGGTTTTAGGGAGTCAAGAGGGGAGTACTCACCGCAGAACCCAGCCTCTGACCTGCTCTTGGAGCCACAGTATGTGTGTGGCTGGTCAAGTTAAGTTTCTGATGTCATGCCATTGAATGTCATGAGGAGGTGGTCATTGTGTTAACTCTCATTCAAATCAAAGCAATTTTGAAGTTATTTCTTGTTTAAAAAATCTTAGAATTGAATAAACAAGTGTGTTTTGTTTTGATATTCTAAACATTTTTCCTCAAGATTTGATACGCAGCATAATTTAAGGACATAAGCAGTATATCCAATGATGCATTTTTTTTTTTAAATAGGCACAATTAAACGATGCACACATGACAATAGGTTGGGTGACCAGTGTTTTCTCTCTCTTCTCTCCCCATTTCCCACATTCAAAGGTGTCTGATAGGATGTTGTCCACAAGAATTCAGTGGATAGGTTTTTTTTTATATAAATAGAAAAAGTTCAACTGAACAGCTACTTGGCAGTTATGTTATTGCACATGCAGCTGCATCGACTAGAGCATCAAAACACAAAGGACAGAAGCAACCATTAAGAACACAAGATAACAATCAATTCTGCTCAAAGTCTACACATGTATGTAGTTTCATTTAAAAATAAATTTGAATTAAATTTAAGAACACAGAGCTTGAGCAGTGCATTGAAGATTTCTCATTTCAATTCACCTGTGGCAGCTTCGCATTGTTGTACATACCCTGTTATGGAATTTGGAGGACCTGTAGGTTCGTTGCGAAAGATTGTAAACTGCGTAATGACCTGGATGACGGGAATCCAGAAACAATCTAACATCTTCAATGTTGTTTTTGATTGCAGACTCAACGCCTTCAGCTGGAAATGACATAACTAGGGGAAAATATAAAATATATTACAAATACTTGGCCTAGAACTGCATGGTCACAAATTACAATTAATTCAAATGACATTGGAACTCCTTAATTAGATTACTGTCTTGTACTGTGTTATTCTCTGTGGAAAACATTTGTGAGAATTGTAATTAGAATAACTACGCTGTAATTATTGCTCAATGTTTCATGAGCTAATTCAGAACCTGCTTATTGTGGATCACCCTTAATTGTACTGTTCGCCAATTATTTGACTTATAATAATTGTATATTTTCAAAACACATTTCTGAATTATTTCTTTTGTGAATGCTAGGTGATCAGAGGTAACATTTCGTGAATCACACAAAAATAAAAATTGTCTGTTCAAGACTTCAAATTAAAGCATACAAAAGTTTCAATATAGAATGGTGTAGCTAAAGATGTTATTACAGCACATTGAGAAATACAAGAGTGTTTTGTTTCTAATATAAATCACCAGTATGTTGCGAAATTCTGGTGGGTACAGGGGCTTTATTATAATAATGTTTTCTGCAAAAAATAAATCTCTAAATAGGTTAGCAATTCAGTAAGTACATTCACTGCTTCCTGTATTCATACATTTGAAAAGTTTAACAAATGTGAAGTGGGATGATACACATGAATACAGACCATGAACAAGTCATTCTCAGTTAATAGCTGGCTTTCAGGTACAAAATAAATCGACTGTTGAAGCAGTTTATTAAAGAGACAAATTATGCAAGTAGCTTTATCCCTGAAACACGAAGGAGTTGACTTACCAGCGATTCTTGAGGTAACATATGAAATGTCCAAATCTCCTTTCGCATAGCTAGTCAAAAAAGCATAAAAACAGCATGTAAGAATACATTGTAAAGTCGGGAAGGAACGCAATATAATCCAGAATGAAGTAATCAAACATTGGTTCTCAGAGTCATACATGTGGGACAGTCAGGATCTCAATTATCCATATCTTTCACACAAGTGAGAGTTTAGAAACAGAAAGGGCATCCAAATAATCAGGAGCTACTTGTAAATATGGGGAAATAAACACCCAGAGAGTCGTTGCAGCTCAACATTCTGAAGGTAAATGTTATTTCATAGAATTGTACAGCACAGGAGGAGACCACTCAGCCCATCGGGCCTGTGCCGGCTCTTTAAAATAGCTATCCGATTAGTCCCACTCCCTTGCTCGTTTTCTATATCCCTGCAATTTTTCCCGTTTCAAGTATTTATCCAGTTCCCTTGTGAAAGTTATTACTGAATCTGCTTCCACCACCTTTTTAGGCAAATCATGTAGAATTAAAATTCCCTCGGGTCCAGAGATTAAAACAGAAACATTGAATGAATGTAAATACAGATTAAAGAGGAAAAAAGACTAAGAGGAATATTTTTGTTATAAAGTACTTCCTCAATACACCCACCCATTCTCACAGCACAAGCTTCTCCAAGCTGGTCCAAATGGCCAATTTCAATCCAAATAAATAGGGCCTAAGCAATGTTCTCTCTAATTTTTGGGGGACCGTGTGGCCCCTTTAACAGGCTGCGCAGCCCATTCAAAAATCCGTGCATGTGTGGTTTTTGCATTTAAAAGCTGGTGAGTCAACTGCGCGGGAGCTCCAGAGCGCCATGTGACCACGCAGCTTAAAAAGAATATTGAACGCAGGTGAGCCACTTCTATGTGCAAGCAAATGCCCAAAGCAGATCTCCATGAAAGAGGAAAAACATTAAAATGAAAAAAATCTCATTCCAATAGGAAACATCCTCTTCAGTATTTTATTTTGAATTCCATATATGAGGGAAAGTACTGGATATTGAAAATCTAGTCTTTTAAATCAGACTACAGGAATGTACAGGACCAAAGAGACCACCATGGCTCATCCCATATTTGACAAGTTCCATATACTATTCTCTCATACCCCTTCATTACTTTCTTTACCAAACATTTAAGTTCCACCTTGAGTATGCCATTACTATCCACTGCCAGTGCCAGCCCAGGCAATCTCTTTATTTTCAGCACCCCAGTCCAAAGTACTTAAATCTATACAGTCTGTTCATCTTCCCTTGCCTGTGCTTTGTTTCTTCGTGCAACAACAGTCCTCTGTCGTCAACAAAGTTAAAAACTACTCTGCATTCCTGCTGATGATGTATGGCAAGTTTATTAACACTGCAGTTCCAGAATCAAGCAATGGAGCTTTGATACAATCCCAGCCACAATGGCTATTTAAATTCTGCTTTTTTGAGAATCCTTGTTTCATACAATAATGAGCCCTACAGCACAGGAGGCGGCCATTCAGCCTATTTTGCCTGTGCCAGCTCTTTGAAAGAGCTATCCAATTAATCCACCTCCCTGCTCTTTCTCCATAACCCTGCAAATTTGTCCTTTTCAAGTATTTATTCAATTCCATTTTGAAAATTCCCACTGAATCTGCTTCCACCAGCTTTTCAGGTTATACGTTCCAAACCATCATAACTTGTTGCATTAAAAAAAATCTCATCTCGCCCGTTTTTTTTGCTAAATATCTTAAATTGGTGTCCTCCCCTTCTGCCAGTGGAAACATTGTCTCACAATTCAAATCCTTCATAAATTTGAACACCTCTATTATATCTCCCTTTAACATTTTCTGCTCCAAGGAGAAGAATCCTAGCCTCTCTAGTCTTTCCACATAATTGAAGTCCCTCATCCCTGCTACCATTCTAGTAAATCACCTCCGCACCCTCTCCAGGGCCCTGACATCCTTTCTAAAGTGTAATGCCCAGAATTGCACATATTGGCCCGCAATTTCCGGTCGGGATGATGGTGAAATGGCAGCGTTCGCCATCATTCTGCCTTTGAAACGGATTGAAATCCTGAAGTTGTGGTCTGTCATTGACAGGTCTGAAACAGGCTATGCTGTGCCTCCTGTACCGGCAATCTGTGTGATCAGCCAAATCAGGGAAACTGACAAAAACTTTGGTTCTTCTGCAGTGAGTACATAAGAACATAAGAATTAGGAGCAGGAGTAGAACATTCGGCCCCTCGAGCCTGCTCTGCCATTTAATACGATCATTCCTGATCTTCTACCTCAACTCCACTTTCCAGCACTGTTCCCATATCCCTTGATTACCTTAATATTCAAAAGTCTATCGATCTCTGGTTTGAATATGTTCAAGGACTGAGACTCCACAGCCCTCTGCAGTTGAGAATTCCAAAGATTCACCACCCTCTGCTTGAAGAAGTTTCTCCTCATCTCAGTCTAAATGGCCAACCCCCTATTCTGAGACTGTGACCCCTTGTTCTAGACTCCCCAGCCAGAGGAAACATCCTCCCAGCATCTACCCTGTCTAGCCCTGTAAGAATTTTGTATGTTTCAATTAGATCACCTCTCATTGTCCTAAACTCTAGAGAATATAGTCCAAGTCTGTATTCTAGGCCTACGCTGTTAAATTCCCCAATAAAAGTTAGACCCAAAGGAGTTATGTGTAACCGGGGTTTTAACAGCATTATTACTGCTAAACAAATGTTAAGGGCCTGGAAAATCAATTTTAATTTTGTGCAGTGTGAAAAAATATATATTTTTAAGAATTAAAAAAAAAAAGTTAAAGAATGTTTGTCCATCTTTATTCCAAGTTTTTCTTTTCCCCATCTTTGTTTTTCTCTCTCTAACATTTTAAAAAAAGCATTCACTTTTGTGTTTGAGGTCTGTGAGAATTCTGCGTTTTGATTGACTGCTTAGACAACGTCACAGCAGTTCACACCAGAGGATTCCCACTAAACTGCATTGAATTGAACCGAAGGTTAAAAACCAGAAGTTCTCAACACAGGAATCGCGAGATCCTTTTGCGAAGCGTACTTTGGGGCCAGCAGCGAATGCCTTCGCTTCGTCCCTGATTGTAAATTCTGGGCCATTACTCCAGCTGAGGCTTAACCAATGATTTATAAAGGTTCAGCATAACTTCCTTTCTTTTGTACTCTATGCCTCTATTTATAAAGCCCAGGATCCTGTATGCTGTTAACAGCCATATCTATTTGTCCTGCCACAAAAGATTTGTATACGTGAACCTCCAGTTCTCTCTGTTCCAGCACCCCCTTTAAAATTATACCATTTAATTTATATTGCCTCTCCTTGTTCCTCCTCCAAAAACACACTTCTTGGCATTACATTTCATCTGCCACGTGTCTACCCATTTCACTAGTCTGTCTGTGTCCTCCTGAAGTATGCTTCAGAGAAGGAGCGGGAAGGTCGGGGCGGATGAGTGGCAAGAGATCGTGGCGGAGGTGCAGCGAATGTTTTGTGGCAGAGGACGGCGAGAGATCGTGGCAGAGATGCGGTGAATGTTTGTGGCAGAGGAGCAGTGAGAGATCGTGGCGGTGGTGCGAATGTTTGTGGTGGAGGAGCGGCGAGAGATCGTGGCGGAGGTGCGACAAATGAGTGTAAGGGGGCCAGAAGAGATGAGGGCCCAGGAGCAGCATGGGCCCACCCACACTGCGATATGTGTGCGCACTAGGTGCGTGCAGCAGAGCAGGTCTCCAGTCGTCCTGGTTAACCCTTGCCACTGGATAAAGGCCGAGCTCTGACAAGCACGTATGGTGACCATTGTGCAACGGCTACCACACGTTAAAATAATCCATGCACAGACATCTTCCATCTCTTCAATTGGAGTTCAGGACTGGAATATCAGTCCTTCATTGAAATATCGGTGAACTCATGCCTTTTGGTGTGGAATCAAGTCATCCTCGTTCAAGGGACTGCCTATGATGATGATGACTATTCTCCTCATTGTTAATTACATTTCCAAGCTTGTGTTACCTGCAAACTTTGGAATTTTGCTTTCTATACCCATGTTCCAGGACACTAATATATTTCAAAAATAGTTGTATCTCTATATCGCAACTTGCCACTCCCCATAATGGTTTGCGTGTGACTTTCAGAGTGTCATCTGGCAGAAACACATTTCATCAGGGGAAAGAAAGTAAAATCAATTGATAATTATATGACACAGAATTACATAGAATATTCAGCACAGAAGCAGGTCATTTAACCCAACCAGTCCATGCCGGTGTTTATGCACCACTCCTCCTCCCGTCTTTCCCTATCTATCACCATAACACTCTATTCCCTTCTCCCTTATATGCATATCTAGCCTCCCCTTAAATGCATTTATACTATTCGCTTCAACCACTCCCTGAAGTAGCGAGTTCCACATTCTCGTCACTCTTTGGGTAAAGATGTTTCTTCTGAATTCCCTATTTGATCGCTTGGTGACAATTTTATGTTGATGGCCTCTAATTTTGCTGTTCCCCACAAGTGTCTCTACATTCCAACTTGCTAAACATGCTTCCTATTGGCCAATGTAAAGTCATATTTGCAGCTGTTATCATGAAGTCTCCTGTTAAGATCATTCTACTTGCCATGGTGCAAAAACAACCTAGAGAAAGAATAGTGAGGGATAAAGAAATGGAGGGGATGGTTAAACAATTAAAATTAAATCCATAAGTTATGTAAATGGGACTCATAACCACAAGCATTGCAAACACAAGGGCGACAAAGTAAACATAGATGTTGACCCCTGCTTTTATACTTGGTTACTTTTTGCTAAAATTAACAGAATAATAGAGCCCTAAGTCTGCAAATTTACAATATCAGATACACTGCTTTGAGTACTGTTGATGGGGTTGGCTCAGCAGGGGAGGGCAACAGCAGCCAAGATCAGGGCTCCGTGGCTGGCTCTGTTACACAGTAGGGCAGGAAAAAGAGTGGGAGAGCTTCGTGATAAGGGATTCGATTGTAAGGGGAATAGATCGGCGTTTCTGCGGCTGCATCCGAGACTCCAGGATGGTATGTTGCCTCCCTGTTGCAAGGGGCAAGGATGTCTCGGAGCGTGTGCAGGACATTCTGAAAAGGGAGGGTGAACAGCCAGTTGTCATGGTGCATATAGGTAAAAAACGGGATGAGGTCCTACGAGACGAATTTAGGGAGCTAGGAGTTAAATAAAAAAATAGGACCTCAAAAGTAGTAATCTCAGGATTGCTACCAGTGCCACGTGCTAGTCAGAGTAGGAATCGCAGGATAGCTCAGATGAATACGTGGCTTGAGGAGTGGTGCAGAAGGGAGGGATTCAAATTCCCGGGGCATTGGAACCGGTTCTGGGGGAGGTGGCACCAGTACAAACCGGACAGTCTGCACCGGGGCAGGACCGGAACCAATGTCCTAGGGGAGTGTTTGCTAGTGCTGTTGGGGAGGAATTAAACTAATATGGCAAGGGGATGGGAACCTATGCAGGGAGACAGAGGGAAATAAAATGGAGTCAGAAGCAAAAGATAGAAAGGAGAATAGTAAAAGTGGAGGGCAAAGAAACCCAAGGCAAAAGACAAAAAGGGCCACATTACAGCAAAATTCTAAAGGGGCAAAGTGTGTTAAAAAAGACAAGCCTGAAGGCTCAGTGCCTCAATGTGAGGAGTATTCGGAATAAGGTGGACGAATTAACTGTGCAGATAGCAATTAACGGGTATGATGTAATTGGCATCACGGAGACATGGCTCCAGGGTGACCAAGGCTGGGAACTCAACATCCAAGGGTATTCAGCATTTAAGAAGGATAAACAGAAAGGAAAAGGAGGCGGGGTAGCGATGCTGGTTAAAGTGGAAATTAATGCAATGTTAAGGAGGGACATAAGCCTGGATGATTGTGGAATCGGTATGGGTGGAGCTGCGGAATTCCAAAGGGCAGAAAACGCTACTGGGAGTTGTGTACAGACCACCAAACTGTAGTAGTGAGGTCGGGGACAGCATCAAACAAGAAATAAGGGATGTGTGCAATAAAGGTACAGCAGTTATCATGGGCGACTTTAATCTTCATATTGATTGGGCTAACCAAACTGGTAGCAATGCGGTGGAGGAGGATTTCCTGGAGTGTATTGGGGATGGTTTTCTGGACCAATATGTCAAGGAACCAACTAGAGAGCTGGCCATCCTAGACTGGGTGGTGGGTAATGAGAAGGGACTAATTAGAAATCTTGTTGTGTGAGGCCCCTTGGGGAAGAGTGACCATAATATGGTCGAATTCTTGACTAAGATGGAGCGTGACACAGTTAATGCAGAATTTCGGTCCTGAACTTAAGAAAAGATAACTTCGACGGTATGAGGCGTGAATTGGCTTGAATTCACTGGCAAAGGATACTTAAAGGGTTGACGGTGGATAAGCAATGGCAAACATTTAAAGATCACATGGATGAACTTCAGCAATTGTACATCCCTGTCTGGAGTAAAAATAAAACGGGGAAGGTGGCTCAACCATGGCTAACAAGGGAAATTAAGGATAATGTTAAAGCCAAGGAAGAGGCATATAATGCTAAAAAGCAACAAACCTGAGGACTGGGAGAAATTTAGAATTCAACAGAGGAAGACGAAGGGTTTAATTAAGAGGGGGAAAATAGAGTACGAGAGGGAGCTTGCAGGGAACATAAAAACTGACTGCAAAAGCTTCTATAATTATGTGAAGAGAAAAAGATTAGTGAAGATAAACATAGGACCCTTGCAGTCGGATTCAGATGAAGTTATAATGGGGATCAAATAAATGGCAGACCAATTGAACAAATACTTCGGTTCTGTCTTCACGAAGGAAGACACAAATAACCTTCCGATTGTACTAGGGGACAGTAGGTCTAGTGAGAAGGAGGAACTGAAGGATATCCTTATTAGGCGGGAAATTGTGTTAGGGAAATTGATGGGATTGAAGGCCGATAAATCCCCAGGGCCTGATAGTCTGCATCCCAGAATACTTAAGGAAGTGGCTCTAGAAATAGTGTATGCATTAGTGATCATTTTCCAACAGTCTATCGACTCTGGATCAGTCCCTGTGGACTGGAGGGTAGCTAATGTAACACCACTTTTTAAAAAAAAAAAAGGAGGGAGAGAAAACGGGTAATTATAGACCGGTTAGCCTGACATCAGTAGTGGGGAAAATGTTGGAATCAATCATTAAGGATGAAATAGCAGCACATTTGGAAAGCAGTGACAGGATCGGACCAAGTCAGCATGGATTCATGAAAGGGAAATCATGCTTGACGAATCTTCTGGAATTTTTTGAGGATGTAACGAGTAGAGTGGACAAGGGAGAACCAGTGGATGTGGTATATTTGGACTTTCAAAAGGCTTTTGACAAGGTCCTGCACAAGAAATTGGTGTGCAAAATCAAAGCGCATGGTATTGGGGGTAATGTACTGACGTGGATAGAGAACTGGTTGGCAGACATGAAGCAGAGAGTCGGGATAAACGGGTCCTTTTCAGAATGGCAGGCAGTGACTAGTGGAGTGCCGCAGGGCTCAGTGCTAGGACCCCAGCTCTTTACAATATACATTAACGATTTCGATGAAGGAATTGAGTGTAATATCTCCAAGTTTGCGGATGACACTAAACTGGGTGGTGGTGTGAGCTGTGAGGAAGACGCTAAGAGGCTGCAGGGTGACTTGCTCAGATTAGGTGAGTGGGCAAATGCATGGCAGATGCAGTATAATGTGGATAAATGTGAGGTTATCCATTTTGGGGGCAAAAACACGAAGGCAGAATATTATCTGGATCGTGGCAGATTAGGAAAAGGGAAGGTGCAACGAGATCTGGGTGTCATGGTTCATCAGTCACTGAAAGTGGGTATGCAGGTACAGCAGGCGGAGAAGGCGGCAAATGGTATGTTGGCCTTCACAGCTCGGGATTTGAGTATGGGAGCAGGGAGGTCTTACTGCAGTTGTACAGGGCCTTGGTGAGGCTCCACCTAGAATATTGTGTACAGTTTTGGTCTCTTAATCTGAGGAAGGACGTTCCTGCTATTGCAGCGAAGGTTCACCAGACTGATTCCAGGGATGGCTGGACTGTCATATGAGGAGAGACTGGATCAATTAGCCCTTTATTCACTGGAGTTTAGAAGGATGAGAGGGGATCTCAGAAAAACATATAAGATCCTGACGGGACTGGACAGGTTAGATGCGGTAAGAATGTTCCCGATGTTGGGGAAGTCCAGAACCAGGGGACATAGTCTTAGGATAAGGGGTAGGCCATTTAAGACTGAGATGAGGAGAAACTTCTTCACTCAGAGAGTTGTTAACCTGTGGAATTACCTGCCGCAGAGAGTTGTTGATGCCAGATCATTGGATATATTCAAGAGGGAGTTAGATATGGCCCTTACGGCTAAGGGGATCAAGGGGTATGGAGAGAAAGCAGGAAAGGGGTACTGAGGGAATGATCAGCCATGATCTTATTGAATGGCGGTGCAGGCTCGAAGGGCCGAATGGCCTACTCCTGCACCTATTTTCTATGTTTCTAATTAGTTCCACAGGCTAATTTGTTTTAAACAATCTAATGGTATTCCTGTGGCATTGCTCCTGGTGATTTGCAGGATAAGGTGCGATTTCAGTATATATTAGAATGGAAAAGACAGGTCAGATGTTTGAGAGACAGTTGCTCAAAGGCAGCAAAGTACTTTTTGATGCAAAATTTGAACAAATTAGAAGAGTGAGATTTTTTGTGTTCCCGATTTAGATTGTGGTGCACACTATATACAGTACTTCAAATATAGTCATAGATGTTGATAAATATGAAAACAACTGGTCACAAGTAAGTCAGTTGCTCAACATATTTTATCCATCAGCAAGAATGTTTATACTCACCTCCACCTCACCCCTATTCTTGCTGAAACCCTCACCCACACCCACACCAAGATGCAAGAACGGTTACCTCTCCTAACACTCTATTATGTCTCGGTATCCATTCCTTTTTATTCCCCCAATCCCCCCTGCCCCCACCTCTCAAACCATTGGGATGAATTTCTACATTAAAGATGCTATATAAATACAAGCTAATTGGTGGTGGTGTTCAACTTTGGATCCAACACCTCGCAATCACTACTCACCAGGATGTGCAGAATAACTGCTTAAAGAGTCAAAATATTAATTAAGAAACAAATTCCTAAATTTAACAAGGTTAATCAGGAAAAATGGGAAAGAAATATTTCTGAAAGGTAGATTATAAATAAAGGCACAGCACACAAAGATGATCTTTGAGCTGCATGCAATAGTCATATCCTGGCTGTTTCTCATAGTTCTTAAAAATAGACAATACATAAAGCTTTTCAACACTGCAAGGCTGTATTTTTAATATGCCACCTTATGAATTACTTGTAAACATCACATCAGATACTTATAGCTTAGATTGATTTAAACTTTACAGGCCCCCTGGCATTGTTCACAGAAGTTCTCTTACTTCTACAATCGACCAATGGGAAAACAATACATCAAAGCAATTAGACCATTTAATTAACTAGATTAAAGAGGGAGACTTTTTGGTAATATGTTTTTCATCATCTTGAACTTTAAACCTACAAAAGAAAAACCTTCCAAGTAAACCAATGTGACTGTAGAATTATGAAAACTTTATACAACTTGTTACCTGCACTCAGTCTTCAACATCACCTAACAAAACTAGAGAGAAGGCATCCCTGAACAATGACCACCTGAACATTTGACTCCAGCAATAGCAGATCTGAATAGGTACTGAAAAGTTTGATCAGCTTGATTTTACTTAGAAACTGCTCTGTGTCCTCTTTGAATAACTCTTCAGGGCTGCCTGATGCTGATGATGGATGTGCAAAATTAGAATTGCTCCATTCCCCAGTCCCAACAACCCCGAAATGCAGTAGCGGCAAAAAAGCTCAAACGTATAACGACAGAACAAACAAAAACAAAAACAAAACCCTCCCACAGATCCACGTTTGTGTTTGCCAACTCTGGGCACTTCAGCTTAAGCTTTTGACTTGCAACTTTTTAAAAACACCACGGACTGAGAGGCACCAGCATGATTTCAAGGTAGGTTGCAATCTGGAAAATTGACAAGCCCTGTCCATTCGAGTGATATTTCTAACATACCATCCCCAACTCTCCCTTTACTTGCCTGCACCCCTTCCCCCATTAAATAAAATTAAACTAAACCAACAGTGTTTACAGTTGTCGCCCTTAAAAAAAAACACATGCAAACATCTCTATTCTGAGGTTTGAGCTTTAGGGGAAACAGTTAATGAACATCATTGAAAAGGTGGGAAAAATCCAGCTATTACAAAATCATAACTTAGCAGCACACAGAAGAACCAAAATATTTACCTGGGATTGCTACCAGAGGCACAGAGATGTTGAGAAAGAAAGAAATCGAGCAATGAATACTCAAAACACAAACAGTGACAAGCAGCAACATTCACAATGGGAAACAAAAATGGTGAGTGCATGATACTCATCAATAGCAAATTTTACAAAACATATTACTCGACAAAAGTTTGCAAATTAAAATGGAAATGCAAATATCAAAATAGTCGTCTGTCCAGCAAGAATGATGCATCTAGTTTGGACAATAAATTTAATGCTCTTTGGATTGACACCACAAATTCTAGAGAAGGTCAACATCATAACATATCTCAAATTTATTAATGGATTGTCATCGAATGAGGAAAACAAATGGAACTTGGCTACCCCTTTGGGCAGACATTTGTCTCCTGCTAGTTGACTTATAAGCAGAACAGGCCTTAGCTGTGAAGGATCGATCTGTTCTGTTAGCTTACACTAATGGGTGGGAGCAGAAAGGTTAAGCAGAAGAAAAAAAAAAGAGGGGATGGAAAATAGAAAGCTCTGATTTGTTGTCATTTTTCCAGCTTCCCACATTTGTCCACACACATACTTTAGCACAATAGCTGTAAATATCTTTGCGAACAGCTCTTGCAGAGGGGCCAGATGATGCAGCACAAATTGATATAATAATGTGTTCTTTTCAAAAGACTAAATTCGAGGTCCATTTTAAACTGAAACTTATTGAAAGGTACAAATAAATCAAGTATGTCGTCAACTTTTCTCTACTGCCATTTTTATTTGACTCCTTAAAATCTGTGATCGAAAAGAACACATCAAAACCCCACTAATGGTGGATAGAGGGCACTGCCACTGGCCCCCAGTTTCGCAGAAATAGTGATGTATCCCCAAAATCACACCTAGAGAAAGTGGGATAGCCACTGCTTGCAGCTGTCCCACCCTGTGTCGCCCCATATCAGAAGTACTACTGTACAAATATGTACTATTATGCCACCCATCTATCTTTCTGTAAATACCATGGTGAGAGTATAATCCAGCACTGCAGCATGTGAAAACCAGGCTACAATTTTCTTTTTTTTTAAAAAGTAAACTTATTAAAAATGTTTATACTTGGATTGTTAATTGTTAAATGTTTGCCAGCTTTCTTGTTTGAACTTGTAATCTGTTTGTTTGTAATGTTTGGCTTTTTGAAATAGTGTTTATATAAAAAGACGTTAATATATCTAACCATTAATTAAAACATCTTTAGTATGATGTAACACTGGCAAAAATTTTGTGATAACTCACTGAAAAAACATCCTATTTATCATACAAAAGAAAGCTGACTAAAATTAAAATAATCTGTAAAAAAAAAATCAATGCAATATGAATTAAACCCATGAAAAGATACACAAAATCTTGATTTATTGATAATTAAGTCAATTATTCTTGTAATAAGAAAGGGAAAGGTGAAAAAGTTAGTTCTACACTTTACTGGGTTTGTACATTTAATTGTTCAAATATTTCCACAGTTATTGTAATCCCTGGGCATTTACCACCATATTCGAGTCCATCAATAGTGGCTATGTGGAACGCCCACACTGAAATGTGGCAACTCGTGGAACCAATGTTCCCTTTAATTTTTGGGGGGCTGCGCAATCCCTTTAACGGGCTGCGTGGCCCATTCAAAAATCTGTGCATGCGCGGTTTTTGCATTTTAAAGCCAGTGAGCTGGCTGCGTGGGACCTCCACGCGGCTTAAAGGGAACATTGTGAAGAACACGTGTACTGAAATGTGGTGACTCTGTGGAGTGCTCACCCTGAAACACGGCGACTCTGGAACGCGCGCCCCGAAACGCGCTGACTTTGTGGAGCGCGCACCCTTAAACGCGGCAATTCTGGAACGCATGCCCCGAAACGCAGTGACTCTCTGGAGCGCGCACCCTGAAACGCGCTGACTTTGTGGAGCACGCACCCTGAAACCCGCCGACTCTGTGGAACACGCGTTCTGAAACATTTGTTCAGCCCTCATCTTCACTTACTTGGCAACAGACTGGATCATCTTTGAGGATGTATCCTTGATGTTAGTCAGGAGGCGCTCTGTGCCACCTTTGAGGATATCAAACAACCCCCCAGGGTGCGCTACGTCATTTTCAATACCTAAGGAATAAGATGAACAAATAATTCATGATGAACTAATAACTCATGCTCCAATTGCCTTGTTCCCTTTTGCACATTCCCCATAACCTGCCTTCTACTTATTACAAAGTAAATAAATGAAGGTTTTTGGAATGTTTTAAAATATTTGCCAAACCTGTACAATCAACTACCTCAATAACTGCACTCAAGATTACCACCAACTATAATACAACAATTTATTTCACAAGTAGAAAGGCTCTGAAAACTCACTGCACTTGCGTCTGGACATAGTTTAAGCTATCCAGGTCTTGCCACAAGAATCTGGCTGATACTCTATTATTTTTGGCAACTGTTTGCACAAGGAGCTGGATATTTTTGTGAAGTAAATCCAATATACAAATTGCGCTTGAAATATTGAAACTATATTTGTGAAGCAACACATACAATGAACAGATGGAAACAGGGAGTGTTGTCATTAGAATTTGAGCAAAGTGCGATGGTGAGCAAGTGCGATCTTTGTACTATGCCCACCCAAACTGTCAGAAAATAAACATTTGTATATTGTACAGATTCTATCCTTGCAAACTGGGCTATATAGAGAGAATTTTCAGTTGAACAGCATTAGGGCGAAGTGCTACAGATCAGTCACGGGTGATGTCAGTGGTGGCAACTATTTGAGATGACGACTTAAACTGATCTACTTCTTGTGTGAGACTTTTGAATGTGATTTTTCTTATGGTGTATTGATCTATTGAAAACACTAGATTGGGAAATTAAGACAAATTATTGTGTGCAGCCTCCCTCACACTTATCAGTGAAATTCCAGGTGAAGCTGAAGGAGCTGTGATAGAAAGTGCAAAATGATGCACATCTTTGTACTTTATTGGCTGTGAAGCACGGTGGGACATCCTGAGGTCATGAAAGGTGCTATATAAATACACCTGGTAATGGCCCCATTAAACATCAACATATGTTTTTTGGGGCTTCCTCCTCACTGCAGCTTATTAATGTATCCCATTGAAGTGCAAACGAATGAAACTCAAGCTGTCGGTAGAAATGCTGTGGGAGGTAATTCTGTGAAAAAGAAGCAGGAGCAATTCTTCACAACCCATTCCCCATGTCAACACTGTTTGCAACCAACCATCTCCCCTATTTCACAACCCCCTTTATGATTAACACTTAACCGAAAAACACACACAACATCCAAACAAACTGGAAAAAAACAACAAATAATTAGTCCTAATCAACTCTAACCTCTCTATCCCCACGGTACTAAACACCAAAATAAGCTGCTAGGGTCATCACACAGACCACCTCACTTGCCAGATTCCTATTGTACAATGCAAGTTGAAAAGATGGCTGAAAAGTGCATAAACTATGTGCTATGCCAGGACATCATCTGTATAACATTCGCAAAACAACAAATACAACATTTTAGAAATTCCTAAATTGACTGCACTGATTTAAATGAAATTAGAGATGTATAATGTGCAGCCTTCAGCTCATAATAAAGATCATGATAATTCAAAATGGAACATCTCAAATGCAGCCAGACACAGGTTGGTACTGAACTGAGCAGAATCAGAGCACACATTTGTTTGCCTTGTATGTTCCACCAAAACAAAACAACATAACTTTTCAGTTCTGTTTATTTGGCTCATCACTGTTGATGTACCAAAAAAAAATCAGAACAACAGACACAAAGAGGCAAATAGAGAAATCATAGAACCGAGAAACTATAACATAATGTGCCCTTCCAGTATACGAGCTTGCCCAATCATTTATTAATGCATCTTGAAATACATCAATTAAATGGGTTAACCAATATTTTCAATAATCAGCCATCATCCTTAAAACAGATCCACTATAATTGAAGTAATTAAAGAACATGCATTAATTAGCATTAAAAGCACATTTCACAACCTCAGGACATCCCAAAGCACTTTGCAGCCAATTAATATTTTTTAAGTGTCGTCACTATTGCAATGTATGAAATTATACCAATTTTTCTTACTTTTACAGTGTTCTACATGGATCTAACGGATAATAGGTTGTGGAAAGCAAAAGGTTTCTACATTATACTACATACATGAAACACTCTTATGATCATGTATGGGAAGGAGACTAAGTGCAAATGATTCAAATGATCAATTAGACAGACTGTTTAATCAGTCCTGATCACTGTTTGGATCAAAAGCCTTTTTTGATGCTCGGAATGGGACGGCATCTGCCCCAGTTACTTTGATTCGAGATTAAACGGCAGCGAGACTTTAATAATGCGAACAATTTAATTTCTATAATGCAGTTTTCATATTTCTTCAAAATTAAATTCAGAACTCTGATGAAAAATACAATGTTTATATATATTTTTTAATTTGTTTGAAACCAAACTAACGTCTCAATGGAGGTCAGGTTAAAATGGTTAACTGCAGCAATATGCAATCGTCCAAATTTTGCCCCCACGTTACACTGAGAAGGGAGAAGAGAAGGGAATACAATTGGACCCTTTAAAATACCCAACATAAATGACCCGTGACACACTTCATGATCTTGGTTTTAATTAGGATTCTGCCATGATTTTAATTTAACAGGGCTAAACGCTCCAAACATACTAATCAGTCTGCTGGGTATAGCCTGCCACTGTAATTCTGCAGATTCAAAAGGGAAACAAACCAGACACTGCCCCGTTTGTTAATTTGTGAAATAATCAGCAACATAAAGCATGATAAAAATGAAATAATCAAATCAAAGTGAGAGCAGTAACATCATTGGTGACCTGATTTCGACATGCACTTCCTGACTTGCAAACATTTGTAGAACCAGGAAGCAGTCCTGAGCCTCAATGAACGAGGCAGCAGGATCTTTGACTGCTAAGTCCTCTTAAGTAGTAAGATGACTGATGTTGGCCAGCAGTCTGAAACAAACTGTACAGCTTTGACTTGAATATACTTGATGCTACACATTACACATTTCTATGGTTTTATACTGACGTTCACTACTACTCCTTCATTCTGCCTTGGTTGAAAAATAGGTTGCATACCTGCATTGTGCATGTTGTTCAGTGGTCCTACTGGCTTGCTCCACTGTGGCATTGAACCTGCCGTCGTACTGTTGGCCACCCCTCCATTCTGCTCCAGGAGCTGTAAGGATTGGTAACCGTCACAATTGATCCTTCTGAGATAAGAGCCCAGCAGACTCATGAGAACACAACCCAGACACAAACACAACAAAGAAAACCAAGATTCCTAGCCACCAGTTGAAAATTACTCTGCAACCATGACACAGTAGCAAGGAGCGTCGCTCCAGAACAAACAGGGCATTGCTGGGTTTGTGCCATCTCAATGCTCAGCTATAGCATTTACAAGCAGGCCCAGCAGGATATTCAATTTGGCTTTAGGCCCAGCCTTAATCAGTGTATGCAGCTGACTGCACTATGCCTGCTTGACACTTCAGCTGATTATTTTAAAGATGAGCACATTATCCACATAATTCTCATCACAAATGTGAAAATAGACAGCCTTGTTTATTTTAGGAAGGTCCCACTTTTATAAATTTTCTTAAGACCATTAACATTTTTTCCAAAATACTAAAACACAAATACTATGTTTCACGATCTGGGCAAATAATCACAATGTAGTAAGAAAAAAAATCTTCAATAACTGCGTCCCAGTCCCCTTAACTAGTTATAGTTTGTAAAGATCTAAAACTTCTTATTCTACAACAACCTACAATAAAATCCAACCCGGTTGAATGACACAGTTTCTAGCCAACACATGTTAATTGCCCCATTTAAACAGGGACTGAAAACACAGTGTGTTTGCTTTAATAATGGGATCAGTCTTTTAGTAAAGTAGGATCTGACATGATGCAAGTGCAGTGCGAGACCAATCCTGTACTTTAGGTCACAGAAACTGTGTGTCTTTTCAAGGTTTTCTATGGGATAGCTTAATTATTGCACAAAACTGTGATGAGCACATGTGCTAGAAAGACAAAAAGTGCTTATTCCTCCTGACAAGTACCATAAATTGGCCACATTCAGGCAATCAAAACAGTTCCATCACATCAACAATCTGGAAATGAAGCAATAAAGCCAGCTCTTTTTGTACCTGACTTAATGAAGACTGATTTAAAGAGGACCATTTTCTACATGATATTTATATCAAGGTTAGTGCAAAATACTCATATCAGCTTCTGCACTCTCTGCAGATTCAATATAAAAATCAGTTTTCCTTTCGTTGGGGGAAGAGGGAGAGAAAACAAAAGAGCGAGAGATATTCACTCTGGTGGTATAATGGCAGAGGCAGCAATCTATAAGCACTGTTAAAGGTTGGATTAATATCCAAGAAAATTAATACCACAAATATTAGACTACCTCCCTTCGCTATGGTATCTTTATTACGCAATGGTTGGTATCTATTACCTAAAAATATGTGCAAATCTGGAACCCAATATCAACAGGTCGCTGAATTGACATGTTTTCAGCTAAAACAAAAACCAACAGGGGTCTCAACTGAGATAGTTAACACAAACACTGATGACATCAAAACAGCAAAAACAACGTATGGAAATTTACTAAAACCTTTGCAGGACTATAAATATGATTAGCCATAGAGGAAATTAAATAATGTTCAACTTTTCATGTGTGTGTGGAAACAATACTGAGATGCTGTCAATGACTGGACATGATGAAGGAACAAGGCCTTATAAAGGAGCGGCTGAGGAAGACTCAATGCTTTCCACGGCAACTGCAAGGTCCCATAACTATTAGAGGGACATATTACCAAGTGGTCCCCTTCCCTGTTTGGATGCTCATTAATTTATACATGGAGGCATAATGAACAATTGATAGATTGCAAACAAAAAAAACTCGATACAATTCTGACACGTGCTGTATAAATATAATATACGGAGCATAATGGAATATCCCATTTATTTAACTCAAGTAAAAGCCTGTCATCATTGGTATGTGCATAATCATATCTTTCTTGCCATATAAAAACATTTGACCATTCCTGCTATTACATATTATGTCTTTAAAACCTTAAAATTATAATAGACAAAACAAAATGAATATTAACAAACAATAAAGACAACAGTAGGGGTTTGCAGAGAAGTCTCTAAATCTAATTCCTGGAGAAAGTCCCTCTCTTTACCTCCATCACCTCCCCACATTCGGTCCTCGCCACTTCCCCAACACTGGCATTATTCTTCCTTCAGTCAGACAATAGGACAGTCCAGGGAATGATATTCTCCCCAGATAGGTCCAATGCAGCTCCACAACTGCACTTCAGTGGGTCGCGATGGCTCTCCCAGAGTTGCTTCACTCTCCTGAACAGAACAGTCAATTGCTGCCAAGAACCCAACCGAGCAGTCGGTTACAGAAATGCCAAAACCTACCCACTGAAAGCTGATAAATGTCAACTAAAACCTTGTTTAAATGCACTATTGCTGGAGCTACTAAACCACTGTCAGCTTTCAAGAGTCACAAAATAGAAAAACTGCATGTAACTATCAACATCTAGAATACCTAAACAGTGATCCAATAATCTTACCACTGGCCTAACCGTCTATAAAGACCAACACTGCATTTGGACACTGGAAATCTTAACTTATTTTGAGATGTCAAAAGCACAGGAGCAGAGGAAATCACACTGTCAGTATAACTGAGAGCAAGACATCTCCTCCCATCGCAATCACATGAGGAGAGATCAGAAATATTAAGACATACACAAATCAAATGATATTTCCTGTTGTTGCCAAAATACCAGACTCAAGTTAAGAGATTCAGCAGTGTATTGTGAGTAATACTGTTAACTGCTCAGTTTTAATCATTTTCTATCTGGTTACTGATCAGCTGATTACCAACATAGAAGATCCAGGAAGTCAATTTATTCAAAACTTATGGTCACTAAAGTCCTGTGGCAACCCAAGGCGATGTCACTTTTGCCATGACCTGCACCACAATTACTGCTATTGCTTTCCTCTATTCAAACATCGGTTATAAAAAAATAAATAAACCAGGGGACCGAGTGATGCAATGCAATCGTACACTGGTATTTAATTACTGGGACCTGAACTTGAATCCAAACTCCCTTTTCAATGTGGTTTCTATAGTGGCATGAAGTTCTACCGTACAACTTTAGAACCAGTATCAAGTTTCCTACCTCTGTAATTGGAGATTTAAGATTAATATTCCTAGCTGCAGCGATCTCCTGCAGTTGATTCACCACTTCTGTAATAGTCAATCTCTCTTCGGGATTTATCTTCATCATATTACCTACAACAACAAAAGGGGAAAAAATATAGGTCATCATGCTACCTTCCACCAGTAAGTGTTCTGAGGTAACAAATGTCACTAAAACATAGTACTAGGACAAATTCTGCAATTTCCCCCATGGAGTCCAGTTACCAGTTAGAATTAAGGAATCACAGTTTTAAGGAAAACAAACAAACTTGCATTTATATAGCTTCTTTCCCATTCTCAGGATGTTTCAAGGTGCTTCACAACCATGAATAATTTTGAAATGTAGCCTACTCCGATGCAGGCAAATATCACAGTCGATTTGCATACATGAAGGTTACAAAACAGCAATGAAGTAATGACCAGCTAATCTATTTTATTTGTGTTGGTTGGCCAGGATACTGGGAGAATTCCCTTGCTCTTCTTCGATTAGTGCCATGGGATCTTTTGGAATCATAAACAGGCAATTTGGGCCATAGTTTAATGTATCATCCAAAAAAAAAAGCCTTCGACTGTGCAGCACTCACTCAGTCCTGCATTGAAGTATCAGCCTAGATTATGTGCTCCAGCACCAGTTCTCGAATACATAACCAGCACAGATTTACACCAATGCGATATTGCATCAAAACATTAAAGTGACCATAATCCAATCTGATTGAGACGACAGCGACTCAAAACACAAAGGCATACTTTTATTCTTTTAAGTCTGATAAAATGAACCCAGGTTACTGATTTCAGTCCCAACTCCCACTGTTACAAACAAACCTCCAGCCTGTACCACTCCAATGCTCTACCTGGAGCAGTGGCAGGTTTGCCTGCAACTGAGAAAAAAGGGGCCAGCACGTGACCCAAGATCTTCCCACATAGATCAGGGGCAGTTGAATTTTTTGAGGACGTAATTAGCATGGAGAACAGGGATGTTCTTTATGTGTACTACCAAAAGGCATTTGTTAAGGTTTTGCATTTTGGATTAGCAAAAAGTGCACAGAATTGGAGGTAACCGTACAACACGGGTTGGTAATTGGTTGGGAGGTAGGAGAGAACGAGGTGGGGAAAAACAGTTTGTTCTCTGATTGGCAGGAGGTGGCAAGTGGTGCTCCCCAAGGATCTGTACTGGGGCCTCAGCTTTTCACTATATATATTCATGACATGGATGAAAGAATAGAGAGTTGTATATCCACATTTGCAGATGACACTAAGTTAGGAGACATAGTAAGTTGTGTAGATGGGAACAGGAAGTTACAAAGGGACATAGATAGACTGAGTGGGGAAAACTCTAGCAGATGGGGTTTAATGTGGGGAAGTGTGAGGTTATCCATTTTGCATCCAAGGAAAACAAATTAGAATATTTTCCTGATGTTGAGAAACTAAGAACTGTGGAGAAGCAAAGGGATTTAGGTGTCCATGTACAAAGATCACTAAAAGCTAGTGCACAGGTACAAAAATAATCTAAAAGGTTAATGGAATGTTGGCCTTTACCTCAAGGGGGTTGGAATTCAAAAGTGATGCTTCAGTTATGCAGAGCCTTGGTCAGACCCCATCTTAGGCACTGTGTTCAGCTTTGGGCACCGAACCACAGGACAAATATATTGGCCATGGAGGGAGTATAGCGCAGATTCACCAGAATGATACCAGGGCTTAAAGGGTTAAATTATGAGAAGAGATTGCATAAACCTGGCTTGTACTGTCTTAAGTTTAGACGGTTGAGGGTTGAAGTCATTGATGTGTTTAAAATGATAAAGGGATTCAATAAGGTAAGCTAGAGAGAATCCAGAACAAGAAGGTACAATCTTAAAATTATAGCCAAGCCATTTAGAAAATAAATCAGGAAGCACTTTTTTCATGCACAGATAATCAGAAATCATGAACTCTCCCCCAAAATCATAGATTCTTACAACACAGCATGGAAGGCAGCCATTCAGCCCAGGCAGCTATCCAATTAGTCCCATTCCCCAGCTCTTACCTACCCCCACAGACCTACAAATGTTTCCTTTTCAAGTATAAATCCAATTCCCTTTTGGAAGTTACTATTGAATCTGCTTCCACCACCATTTCAGGCAGTACATTCCAGATCATGACAACTCACTGCATTAAAAAAACCTCCCCTCATCTCCCCTCTGGCTCTTTTGCCAAGTATCTTAAATCTGTGACTTCTGGTTACCATCCCACCCACCAGTGGAAACAGCTTCTCCTTATTTAGTACATCATAACCCTTCATAAATTTGAACACCTTTATTAAATCTCCCCTTAACCTTCTAAGGAGAATAAGCCCAACTACTCTCATCTCTCCACATAACAGAAGTGCCTTATTCCTGGTATTATTCTGGTAGATCTCCTCTGCACCATCTCCAAGGTCTTGACATCCTTCCTTAAGTGTGATACGCAGAATTGAGCAGAATACTCCAGCTGAGCCTAACCAGTGATTTATAAAGGTTTATCGGAAATTCCTTGCTTTTGTATATGTTTGTGGATGCTGGGTCAACTGAAATTTTCAAGACTAAGGTTGACAGATTTTTGTTAGGTCATGGGTATTGGGGATTCAGAGCAAAGGCAAGTAAATGAAGTTCAGGTACAGATCAGCCATGTGATCTAATGAATGGCAGAATAGATTCATGATGCTGAATGACCTGCTCCTATGACCTACAAAGTGTAATTTTTTCTCTGAAGAGGACAGAAGTTCATGAAAACTCTCAATCACGATTGAGTGTATTGCAAAAAGGTTTCATCTGCAAACTTAGAAATTGTACAGATCTAAAGAAAGGCAAAAAATGGTTATAGCATGGTATCTTAATCAATTACACGCAAGTAGTTCACGTTTATTATTAAGAATACCTTAAGCTAAAAGTTAACTTGCCATTTAAGTAGCATACCACACTGAGGTGCTGCAATATAATAGTACAGGTTTCAACCCCAAAATTTTCACAGGAGTTCCCAGTCCTGGCAAACAATCTCTGAGTGATTAGATGACATCAGACCATGAGAGCTATGTATGACTGGTTAATAATGATCTGTTGAGATTCTCACATGCATTCTTTTTTTTTTTAATACACTGTAAAGTTAGCCATGAACCTGTATCTCTCTCTAGTTTCTCCCTTCATGCCCTCTTTGAACATCTCGCCCAGAAGACCCCTCTTCCTGTACCCTTGACACAATTCCTACTAAACTGCTGACCACCAAAGTTCCCTTTCCTGCCTCCAAGCTAGCTGACATTGTAAATGGTCCTTCTCCTCAGGTACTGTCCCATTCCCTTTCAAAACCACTGTCATTACATTCCTTCTCAAAAAAATTATTCTTCACCCTTCTGTCCTTGCAAACTACTGCCCCATTACCAATTCCCCTTTCCTCTCAAGTTTTTGAATGTCGTTGCCTCCAAAATTGCGGCCATCTTTCGCGCAACTCCCAGTTTGAGTCTCCCCAATCAGGTTTCTGCCCTGGCACAGCACTAAAGCAATCCTAGGTGTCACAAATAATATCCTATGTGATTGCGATGGTGGTGCATTATCCCGCCTCCTCTTGGATTCTCTGCAACCTTTGACATGGTTGCTACACTATCCTCCTCCAATGCCTCGCCTCTGTTGACCAACTGCCCTTGCTTAGTTATACTCTTGCGTATCATATCATAACCAGAGCATTTCTTGCAATGGCTTCTCTTCCCACCCAGACACTGTTACCTTCGGAGTCTCCCAAGGACCTATCTTTGACATCCGCTTCTTCATCATCCACATGCTGCCCCTTAGCGATATCATCCACCGTCATGGGGTCAAGTTCCAAATGTGTGCTGACAGCAAACCAACTCTACCTTTCCACCATCTCTGTCAACCCATCCACTACTTCTGTGCTGTCCTTCTGCTTGTATGACATCCAGTCTTAGATGAGCTATTATTAACTCCAACTAAACAATGGGAAGACCAAAGGTATTATTTTCAGTCTCTGCCTCAAACTCCATACCCTTGTTACTGATTCCATCTCCCTCTCCAGCCACTACTATAGGCCGAGTCAGATTTTTCACAACCTCTGCAGCCGATTCGATCCCGAGCTGAGCTTACACCCCATATACTCTCCACCACCAAAACTGACTGCATGACGTCTGTTACATCATCCGCCTCTGCCTCCACCTCAGCCAATCCGCTGCCGAAATTTTCATCCATGCCTTTGTCAGCTTCATGCAGGACAAGGGCCACACAAGAGATTGGTGTGCAAAATCAAAGCACATGGTATTGGGGGTAATATATTGACGTGGATAGAGAACTGGTTGGCAGACAGGAAGCAGAGAGTCGGGATAAACGGGTCCTTTTCAGAATGGCAGGCAGTGACTAGTGGGGTGCCGCAGGGCTCAGTGCTGGGACCCCAGCTCTTTACAATATACATCAATGATTTGGATGAAAGAATTGAGTGTAATATCTCCAAGTTTGCAGATGACACTAAACTGGGTGGCGGTGTGAGCTGTGAGGGGGACGCTAAGAGGCTGCAGGGTGACTTGGACAGGTTAGGTGAGTGGGCAAATGCATGGCAGATGCAGTATAATGTGGATAAATGTGAGGTTATCCACTTTGGGGGCAAAAAGGGGAAGACAGAATATTATCTGAATGGTGGCAAATTAGGAAAATGGGAGGTGCAACAAGACCTGGGTGTCATGGTTCATCAGTCATTGAAAGTTGGCATACAGGTGCAGCAGGTGGTAAAGAAGGCAAATGGTATGTTGGCCTTCATAGCTAGGGGATTTGAGTAAAGGAGCAAGGAAGTCTTACTGCAGTTGTACAGGGCCTTGGTGAGGCCTCACCTGGAATATTGTGTTCAATTTTGGTCTCCTACTCGGAGGAATGACGTTCTTACTATTGAGGGAGTGCAGCGAAGGTTCACCAGACTGATTCCCGGGATGGCCAGACTGACATATGAGGAGAGACTGGATAAACTGTGCCTTTATACATTGGAGTTTAGAAGGGTGAGAGGGGATCTCATAGAAACATACAAGATTCTGACGGGACGGGACAGGTTAGATCCGGGTAGATTGTTCCCAATGTTGGGGATGTCCAGAACCAGGGGACACAGTTTTAGGATAAGGGGTAGGCCATTTAGGACTGAGATGAGAAGAAACTTCTTCACTCAGAGTTGTTAACCTGTGAAATTCCCTGCCGCAGAGAGTTGTTGATTCCAATTCATTGGATATATTCAAGAGGGAGTTAGATATGGCCCTTACGGCTAAAGGGATCAAGGGGTATGGAGAGAAAGCAGGAAAGGTATATTGAGGGAATGATCAACCATCTTACCGAATGCTGGTACAGGCACGAAGGGCCGAATGGCCGACTCCTGCACCTATTTTCTATGTTTCTATGTTTCAATGCTCTCTTGGTTGACCTCCCATTCTCCACCCCTCTATAAACTCCAATTAATCCAAAACTCTCCTGCCTGTATTCCATTCTGCACTTCGGACCGTTTCCTATCACCTCAGTGCTTGCTGACCTACAATAGCTCCCGAACTGACCCTCAATGCCTCCAATTTAAAATTTACATCCTTGCATTTAATTTCCTTCATGGTCTTGACTCTGCCTGTACCTGAAACCTCCTCTACGCCACAATCTCCCCCACTCCACCCTGATCTCTTTGTTCCTTGGACTCTTGCCTCTGGTGCATTCCCTTCCTTTCAACCCTCCAATGGTCACCCCTCCTAAATGCTGCTTATTTGGCTCACCGAGACTATTTTTTTCTTAGGCGTCTGTGAAATGACTTTTCCCCCCTATATTAAAAGCACTATATAAATGCAAATTGTCGTTAATGGGAGTATCTTTTTCCATTTTTATTGTATTCTTCAGTAGCGAGGGAGTGTCATGGTATCCACTGATGTCCAGGTACTTAACAAATTAAAGCATCTACACTGGAGGGTTAATGCTCATGAACCCCCTGCACCCACCCCCCCGCCCAGTTCATTGTTGCAAAAATATCAAGCAATCGTCTACAATCAATTGTCAGAAAACAAGTCAGTATATATCTTGCATAAATAACCTGAACATTAAACTAAGATTCTATTTAGTTTGCGCACAATACTTACGAATGAGATCATGAAAAACGGTGTATTTGGTATCATTCGGAGGAATAGAGTACTTTCCATTTACTATTCCAAGTTTAGCACCATCTTCAAATGGATGCTGCTTAAAACACAACAGGTAGAGGATGCAACCCAATGCCTAAGGAAAGTTACAAAATGCATTTTTACTATACAGCTGCATGTTAATTACAGAGAATAACTCTATGCGTAACTGCATTTAATGGCATGTACTTGCCGAGAAGTAACTTTGTCCTATTTCAATTTTTACTCCTGAAGACAGTAACTTAGGTTGCTGCACAATTCAACAAGGGTCAGCAACTCTTCAATACATCTGCTCAAGCAACTCTACTTCATGTGCAAATCTAGAAAGCAGCGTCATCAGGCTGGTCAACCATAAAGGGAGAATAACAGTGCATTTTCCAGTTGGAATACCAATTGGAAGAGGGAAGTGTGGTTGATTCTTCCATCCTAGTCCAGGAGCACTGAGGCAAATGATAGTGACCTTCTTGCTGCCCTGGCCGAGGTCAGTTAAATCAGCACAGAGCACGGACTGGATCTGGAACCTTCCTGACCTGTAAACCTATCAAGAAATATATTGCATTTGTACATCCGGCCCGACTATATATTGCTTTGTAAAACAAAAATGAAAAACTCTTCTGTTGAGCCCTGTGTAGTGTACTCTCAGAAAACAGTGAAGCAAACAATTGGGTGGCATCAGCCAATAGGTGTCTTTGGAGTACATACATTGATAAATCCCTTCCTCTTTTTCCTCTCCTGAAGACAAGGACTCTTTGCTGAGGTATGGTTCCGCAGACGAAGATCACACCTTCCGATACCATGCCCAAGTGACCATTCTTCATGTGGGAACCTGAACTGTGAGTGCTGATAGGATATTCAACTGCAGTGGATGAAATCGAAGGCTGATTCCATCCATTTGCAACAAGGGTCGCTGAATAGTGATCAGCCCTAAGCCAATTGTAGCTCCTCTAGCGCCACTTAGCTGAAATAAGCTAACTTTGCATAGACAGGGGGTGAATCTCTAACAATCCTAATCTGTAAGACTCAGCTACTCACTGTATTCAGTTTTTGAAGTTATAAATAATGATATCCCTGCTAAAGTTTTACTCCATAGTCTACACATTTTAACAATCTAGATTAACTCCATTTATGACTGAGTGCATTGGTACACAAATACTTCATAGTATCATAGAAATTTACAGCACAGAAGGAGGCCATTTTGGCCCATCGTGTCCATGCCGGCCGATCAAGAGCTATCCAGCCAATCCCACTTTCCAGTTCTTGGTCTGTATCACTGTAGGTTACGGCACTTCAAGTGCACATCCAAGTATCTTTTAAATGTGGTGAGGGTTTCTGCCTCTACCACCCTTTCAGGCACTGAGTTCCAGACCCCCACCACCCTCCGGGTAAAGAAATTTCCCCTCATACCTCTTCTATACCTCCCCCCAATTACTTTTAATCTATGCCCCACTGGTTGTTGACCCCCTCTGCCAAAGGAAACAGGTCCTTCCTATCCACTCTATCCAGGCCCCTCATAATTTTATACAATTTAATCAGGTCTCCCCTCAACCGCCTCTGTTCCAAAGAAAATACACCCAGCATCCCCAATCTTTCCTCATAGGCAAAATTCTCCTGTCCAGGCAACATTCTTGTAAATCTCCTCTGCACCCTTTCCAGTGCAATCACATCTTTCCTGTAATGTAGTGACCAGAACTGCATACCTAACCAGTGTTTTATACAGTTCAAGCATAACCTCCCTGCTCTTGTATTCCATGCCTTGACTAATAAAGGCAAGTATTCCATATGCCTTCTTAACCACCTTATTTACCTGGCCTGCTACTTTAAGGGATCTGTGGACCTGCATTTCAAGGTCCCTTTGTTCCTCTACACTTTAATGTCGTACCATTTAATGTGTATTCCCTTGCATTGTTAGACCTCCCCAAATGCATTACCTCACACTTATCCGGAATGAATTCCATTTGCCAACTGTTCTGCCCACCTGACCAGGACATTGATATCTTCCTGCAGTCTGCAGCTTTCTTCTTCATTATCAACCACACAGCCTATTTTAGTGTCATCTGCAAACTTCTGAATCTTACCCCCAACATTCAAGGCCAAGTCATTGATATATACCACAAAAAGCAAGGGACCCAGCACTGAGCCCTGTGGAACACCACTGGATACAGCCTTCCAGTCACAAAAACACCCATCAACCATTACCCTTTGCTTCCTGCCTCTGAGCCAATTTTGGATCCAACTTGTCACTTTGCCCTGGATCCCAAGGGTTTTTACTTTCGTGACCAGTCTGCCATGTGGGATCTTTTCAAAAGCTTTGCTAAAATCCACATACATTACATCATACGCACTACCCTCATCGACCCTCCTGGTTACCTCCTCAAAAAACTTGGGAGCAGAGTTTGCAAGTTCGCAGTAATAATTTCCCATCAGAGGAGTTACTAAGGAGGCATCAAGTGGAGCCAAGTTGCTTTCTAACAGAGAGCGACAGCAATGCGTGCTTTAAGCTTGAATCCCATTTTCTTCTCTGAAATTGGATTGTCCAAGCTGAGTTACTCTGGATTGGTAGTGAGGCTACAATTTAAATAGTCAGGAAGTGGATCATCCCCACCAAAAAAAACAGATTTTGTACAGACTATAGCTGAAATGTTTCTCAATTTACAATGAAGCCCAGTTTCCTTGAAGGGCCAGTAAGTGCTGGACAGACACACGAGTGGGAGGGCTCTGATCAGCCAGGTGCCTAGATGAAGACAAATGCATAGCTACCTTAACCAGAGAAACATTGCTACTATTTAGATAGGCACTTACTGAACACTCTGGCTGCTAACACAAGGCCAAATTAGAGTACCTTGTCTTGGGAGTTGCTCACTTGTATCATAATAAGTCAATACCGAGAGAAGGTTTTAGGCTTTGTTGGCACGATTTGAATGCTCGAAGGTGGTTTTTAAACTTTGCTCATCAAAATCTTCATTCCCTCGGAAAATCAGCTTCTGGAACTTAATTTGAAGGCACAGAGAACCCTGTAATTCTCAACTTATCTGTGGAGCCAGATACACCAGGGTCTTGTCCTCACTACTGTGTCAGGGTGCAACAAAGGGTTGGTCATTTAAATAACATGTTGTACACATTAGCGTGGGCACAATCCTTGACTTCAGAAGCTTGCATGGTTTATTGAAGTACAAAATTGACCCAGTGAGCCTGGTATAATGCTATATTCAAGGTGCCTTATTATAATTTTCTGCCCCAGTTATCAGCCTTTTTATCCTGCCAGGATGAATAGGTACCTGCCTCAGCTCTAGGGCTTTGCCATCTCTTGTCTCGATGAAAAATCATTAGGGAGTCTTCTACAGGTGGGTAAACAAGGATTCCTTGGTGGCTTTAAGAATGCAACATATACAAGCCTTCTCAGGAATTCTCGGGCACTATATTAAGGATAGACTGCAAATATGGTTGTTTTCCCAAGTCACCAGAACTCCACTAGGTCTAAATTCCTACTCCTTCATTTCCCTGGGATGTGAACTCTCACCTATGAGAATACATGCAAATTATAATTAAAAGAAATGTGATCTTCAGAAATAACCAAAACAGTTCCCTCCATCAATAACGTACGCTTGTGTTTGCAGAAGGTGAGTTAACGGGTAGATTTGTTGGCTAAAGCCGTTTCTTCTGTTGTGCACTGGGATCAATTGGAATGGGAAGCATCAATCTGGAAGCAGCCTCATCAACCAGTGTGGAGCACTAATCTTCCGACAGTGTTAACACTATTCATGTGCCAGCTGATGACTTTGCTTAGACTCTGAGAGTTCCACTGAGTAACAGTGAAGCTGCTGCAGAATCCGTGATCCAGGAGATTTATGGTTATCCCTGGAGTAGAATGTCTGGCGAAAGTACCAGCTGCTTTCTTAGCAAGATCAGTCAACACAAAATGTCGCTTGGCTAGGAAACCTTTTTTTTTTTACAATATTCCGGATAACAACCAGACCTAAAGCAGTGCTTCTTGGAAGAAACAGAATTCGAGGTCGCGACATTTGGAAGAATCAAGCTTGTACAATTTTGTTAGTCGAACAGTCTTCTAGTGAGTGAAATGATGGTAGCAAGCTCTTTTTGCTAAAGTTGGAACAAAATTCACACTTATAAAAGCTGCTCAAAGCCGGAAAACCAAGTAGGCAGGTGTTGCATGTATTAGTCACTATTGTGATGTACAAACAACGGTAAATGTTAACTATACATGAAGGTTATGAATTAAAAATGATAATGGAGCTTGCTAGGCTCTTTTACGGTAGGAAACTGAATTCATAAGTTTGACAGAATATCACCAACGCCGCAGAAACAGATTATTACAGCTTGCATATAAAAAATATGCCAAGGTACCTTAGAAAGGGAGTGGCAGAAACTATGGGCCCAAGTACCTGGACGCCCGTTTTTCGCGCCAGAAAGTGCGCCTAAAAAAAACTTCCAGATTCTCCGGCTCCCTGCTGGTCCTCTTGAGCCGGGCGCAGCGCAGCACGAGCAGTTGGGCGCGCATGTGCAGTAGCTCCAGGCGCCCAAAACTGTGTAGGAGGGGCCCGAAGCACACAGCCCCTAGCCCTGGCCCAATGGCCTCACTGGGGCTGCGTGCATAAGGCTCCTCCCACGCCCAGCTCCTGCTTCCTCCCGACCCGACTCGACTCCCGCTCTCTCCACCCCCCCCACAGCCCCCAGACCGGACCGACCCCACTCCCCCCGCCACCCCTGGACCGGACCAGACACAGACACCGACACGCGCTCCCCCCCACACCGCACCCCCCAGACCTGACCTCCCTCTCCCGCCCGCCCCCCTCGGACCTGTACCAACCCGACCTCCATCCTCCTCACCCCGACCCAACCCGTGCTCCCGACCGCCATCCCCCTCCGGACCGGACCCGATCCCGACCCGACCAATGCCACCTACCTGTAAATCTGGTGCTGGGGACGGGCCCTGCCCGAAGTCTTGGGCCCGGCCCGTTCAGCCTTCCCACCCCCTTCTCCTTCGCCCCTCCATCTCCTTTCCCCCCCTTCCCCTTCTCCTCCCCCTTCTAATCCTCTCCCCCACTTCATCTGAAGAACAATGGGAGAGACTAGGAATTTTCTTTTTTAAATTCAGAGGGTTGTTAGATGCGCAATGTCATCAGAAACAGTGGTGAAAGCAGAATCCATAATCACGTTAAATATTTGAAGAAAATGTAAAATTGGAAAGGGAAAATATAGGGAATGAGACATAGTGGATAGCTCTGAGACCTATCTCAGGTGCAATGGGCTGAATGGTCTCAACTGGGGCTGTAAAATTCTATGATTCAAAACATTTTTATAACAGATTATTGTAATTATGATCATAATTAAAACAGATCATGTCTGCTACAGCAAATATCCTGAAACAATGCATACATTTTAATGAGTAAATTGGAAGTGAAGATCCAGTAATTAAATAAAAGTGACAGTAGTACAATTAAGACCATTGCAGTGAGAATGGGTACAACCTGAATTATGAGTAGCAGAGATAGAGTAATAAAGCTGTCATTTAATCAAAGAATTTAAGATAACTGAATCACAGGGCTCAATTTTCCCCAATGCCATTTTTTGGTATAGTTGAGTTACGCTTGTTTTCTTTGGGCCCGACCACGTCAAAAAAAATGTGCAACTTTCCCCGTTGTAATTTTTAGCTTGGGGGGTGGAGTCTAAGATCGGCGCCGAAAAAAGGAGGCCCCCTTCTGCACATGCGTGGGGGAAAAAATGACGTTTACTATGTGACTGGTATGGGTGTGTATGCGCAGTACAGCTCCCGATCTGCATTCAGCCATTTTAAAAGAGCCAGTTGTGTGAGAGAACTTTTCTACTGAGTGGAAAAAATCAGTGCGGCAATATGCAATGCGGCTCAAGGACCAAGAATTTCTCACAGGACGAACTGGAGGCACTAGTTACTGTAATTGAGGCCAGATGGCACGAGCTGGACACCAGCAGAGGTCAAATAAAAGTTACACCAAAAGAAAAGAAGAAACGCTGGAACCAACTTTCACAAGATTTCTGTGCAATGATGACAACCCCGAGAACTGGAGGCCAGTGCAAAAAGAAGTGGCAGGACCTTGGTCAAGCAGTTGGTGCAAGTAATATTTTCATTTATTCACTGGAATTGCAATTGTAAATGTGACTATCTGTATGTCCCACCCAGCAGAAAGACACCTTCTCTAAAAAGTTATATTTTCATCTTTGCAGAGGAAGTGGCCCACAGCAAAAGAGAGAGAACTCTTAACAGGAAGGAGGCCTGGCAAATCTGCACCCACCAACACCTTTGGAAGAGAGGTTTGCTGCTTTGATGGGTCCTCCCTGGAGAAAAGCAACCACCACTGCACAAGCTAGGACCACACTTGAGGGAGAGGGTAATTCCTGCAAAGTTAGCGTTAGGGTCCACAGTCTGGCTTTCCTAGAAACATAGAAACATAGAAAATAGATGCAGGAGTAAGCCATTTGGCCCTTCGAGCCTGCACCATCATTCAATAAGATCATGGCTGTCATTAATAGAGATGGGTATAACAGGTATAATATGTGAATTATTTTGCTATTACGAAGTGTAATACTTTATGGCAGACTTACCCAGATATCCTGTTTTTCATTGATTGGATAGTTGGAATAAAGATCTATTATCTCTGGTGTCCGGTACATTGGTGTTGTGTTTCTTGTAATCTGGCAAAAAAAGACATAGTATCTTTATGCTTCATTATTCATTATTGTTGGGATGGAAATATAAATCGCACCAGTTCTTTGCTACTATGAGCACCATTCACAATACGTTCCCATTATTATTACACATAGTAAATCAATGTCCTATAGTGATTGTAAGGCAGCAACCAAGAACCTTCAAACAGCACAAATGAAGTATGAATGGTTCACGATCAGAATTCTAGAACAGTGGAATATAAATCTACAGAAGTGATACTAAAAATTTACAATCCCTGGTTAGACCACACCGAGAGTAGTATGTTCAATTTTGGGTTACCGAACAACAAAACAGTAATTCTAGGCATTGGAAAGAGTACAGAGAATACTGATCACAACTGTCAATAGGATGAGCTATGAGCAAAGAATGGAGAAACTCAAACTATAAGTCTAGAAAGAATTTTGCAAAGGGAGAACCACAATAAAAGTACATAAATTAACTGAGATACGTTTTTTAAAAACTCATTACTTTACAGTGAGACAGAAAAGTAGAAGACAAATGGAAACTGGATGAAAAATATATTTTAAACAGGTATCATTGGAAGTATGATAAATGTTTGAAACAGAATTGCTCTTATGCTGCAGGGCAGTAGTTCAAGACATAGCTGAATACTCTGATAGGAGGTTAGGGTACTGGGTGGTGAGGAAGAGTCAAGCTTCAATAGGCTAAATAACCTTTCATCATTTCTGATTTATGGTCTTAGGATATGTTGAAATTAAGCCTTGAAATCACGGTTAGATATTATTTTTAATTTGACACTATGGCAATTAAGGGAACAGCTTTATTCTGTTTTGAGAATTTCATACATTATACTTTAAAAAAAAAGTACTTAATTGTCAGTAAAGTGCTTTGGGCTGTCCTGAGGTTGTGAAAGGCGCTATATAAATGCAAGTCATTTACTCACAGCGCTATTAGTGCCCGATAATGTTGCCTCGAGACAACACCCACACGAATGAAATAACAACTACGACACAATCACTACAAGCTTACAATAAATCTGAATGAAAGATAAGAGCAGGCACTGATTACCCCTTTGCTAAAATAGTCTTCTTCAATCAGCTTTCATCACAATAGATTTGGTTGGAAATTATGTCTAAAGTCCTGTTTTTACATCTGATTGTTTTTTTTAAGCTAAGTATTTCTCAACGTTTGTCTTTGTTACATGTACTTGGTATAACTAGCCCGATTCTGCATGAGCTCAAAACATACTTTCAAGGAACAAAGCAACGGCATAAGCATAAAAGGTTTTGACCAATTGGGAAGATATTTTGCACCAATTCGCTCTAATTGAAAAAGTAAAATTCCAAGAACTGTTATCACAAGATATATTATTTAACTTTAGGTCCCTATTTCCTTTTGACAGATTCATAAATCACTCCAAGGAGTAATCTCAATTGTTCTCACTCAAAGTACATACACTAAAAATAAGCCTCGACTATAATTTCCCCTCCCCTTAATATAAAATAAAATGCACTTTGCATAATAAATAAACAGAATACAAGAACACAAGAAATAGGAGCAGGAGTAAGCCATTTGACCCCTCGAGCCTGCTCCACCATTCAATAAGATCATGGTGGATCTGATCATGGACTCAGCTCCACTTCCCTGCCCGCTCCCCATAACCCTTTCTCCATTATCGCTCAAAAATCTGTCTATCTCTATCTTAAATATATGCAACGACCCAGCCTCCTCAGCTCTCTTAGTGGAATTCTCTGCCCCATTTACAACCCTCAGAAGAAACTCCTCCTCATCTCAGTTTTAAATGGGCGGCCCCTTACTCTGAGACTATGCCTCCTAGTTTTAGTTTCCCCCTTGAGTGGAAACATCCTCTCTGCATCCATCGTGTCCAGCCCTCTCATTATCTAGTATGTTTCGATAAGATCACCTCTCATTCTTCTGAACTATAGACCCAACCGACTCAACCTATCTTCATAATCCAACCCCCTCATCTCTGGAATCAACCTAGTGAACCTTCTCTGAACAGCCTCCAATGCAAGTACAGGTGCAGCTTCCAAAATCCGGAGTTGCAGAATCCGGACCGATCGGTGGCAGGGTCGTCCGAAATCCGTAAAATGTTCCGGAATCCGTAAAATGTTCCGGAATCCGGACCCGCCGACTCTGCCGACCTCGGGGCCCCACTGCTGCCCGTCCTCGGCCTTTGCCTCCGCTTGCCTGCGCCGTTGCCCTTACCTCGCCGTCGCTCGTCTTGCTCACTGCCCTTACCTCAGCACCTCGCCGCCCGAACAGTTTCTGTACCTGCATACTAACTTTGAGTTTCATGCACAAGGACCCCCGGGCCTCTCTATACTGAAGCACTTTGCAATTTTTCTCCATTTAAATTATAATCTGCTTTTCTATTTTTTCTGCCAAAGTGGATAACCTCACATTTTCCTATATTATACTCCATCTGACAGATTTTTGCCCACTGACTTAGCCTGTCTATATCCCTTTGCTGATTTTTTGTGTCCTCCTCACAATTTGCTTTCCCACCCATCTTTGTGTCACCAGCAAACTTGGCTACATTACACTCGGTCCTTTCATCCAAGTCATTGATATTAATTATAAATAGTTGAGGCCCCAGCACCGATCCCTGCGGCAACCCACTAGTTACTGTTTGCCAATCGGAAAGTGACCCATTTATCCCGACTCTTTGTTTTCTGTTAGTTAGCCAGTCCTCAATCCATGCTAATATATTACCCCCAACCCCGTGAACTTTTATCTTGTGCAGTAACCTTTTATGTGGCACCTTATCGAATGCCTTCTGGAAATCCAAATACACCAGATCCACTGGTTCCCCCTTATCAACCCTGCTCGTTACATCCTTGAAGAACTCCAGCAAATTTGTCAAACATGATTTCTTTTTCACAAATGCTGACTCTGCTTGATTGAATTTTGCTTTTCTAAATGTCCTGCTACTGCTTCCTTAATAATGGACTCCAGCATTTTCCCAACGACAGATGTTAGGCTAACCGGTCTATAGTTTCCTGCTTTCTGTCTGCCTCCTTTTTTGAAACAGGGGCGTTATATTAGCGGTTTTCCAATCCGTTGGGACCTCCCCAGAACGCAGGGAATTTTGGTAGATTACAACCAATGCATCCATTATCTCTGCAGCCATTTCTTTAAGGACCCTAGGATGCAAGCCGTCAGATCCAGGGGACGTGTCCGCTTTTAATCCCATTATTTTACCGAGTTCTACTTCTTTAGTGATAATGATTGTATTACGTTCATCCCTCCATATGGTCCCTTGATTATCCCTGATTGGAATGTTTTTACTGTCTTCTACTGCGAAGACCGATACAAAATATTTGTTCAAAGTCTCTGCCATTTCCCTGTTTCCCATTATTAATTCCCCAGTCTCATCCTCTGGGGGACCAACATTTACTTGAGCCACTCTTTTCCTTTTTATGTACCTGTAGAAACTCTTACTATCTGCTTTTATATTTATCGCTAGTTTGCTTTCATAATCTATCTTACCTCTATTATTTTTTTAGTCATCCTTTATTGGCTTTTTAAAGTTTCCCAATCCTCTTGACCACATTGTATGCCTTTGTTTTCAATTTGATATCATCCCATATTTCCTTAGTTAGCCACGGATGGTTATCCCTTCTCTTATAGCCTTTTCTTCCCATTGTGATATATTTTTGTTGCGAGTTATGAAACAGCTGCTTAAATGCCTGCCACTGCTCATCAACCACTCTGCCCCCACTCTGTAATCTATTTTCCCAGTCCACTTTAGCCAACTCTGCCTTCATACCTTTGTAGTCTTCTTTATTTAAACTTAGGACACTGGTTTGAGATCCAACTTTCTCACCCTCCAACTGAATTTGAAATTCAACCATGCTATGGCCATTCATTCCTAGAGGATCCTTTACTAGGAGATTGTTTATTAATCCTGTCTCATTACACAGTACCAGATCTAAGAAAGCCTGCTCCCTGGTTGGTTCCGCAACGTACTGTTCAAGGAAACTATCCCGGATACAATCAACTCATCCTCAAGGCCACCCTGGCCAATTTGCTTTATCCAATCAATGTGAAGGTTAAAATTTCCCATGATTATTGCCATTCCTTTTTTACAAGCTTCCATTATTTCTTGATTTATACTCCATCCAACAGAGTTGCTACTGTTACGGAGCCTATAGACTACGCCCACCAGCAACTTTTTTCCCTTATTATTCCTTATTTCCACCCAAATTGATTCAACATCGTGCTCTTCTAAGCCAATATCATTTCTCACTAATGCACTAATCTAATCCTTTATTAACAGAGCTACCCCACCTCCTTTTCCTTTCTGTCTGTACTTCCGAATTGTCAAATGCCCCTGAATATTTAGTTCCCAGCCTTGGTCGCCTTGCAACCATGTCTCTGTAATGGTTATCAGATCACTCCCATTTGTATCTATTTGTGCTGTCAACTCATCTATTTTGTTATGAATGCTGCGTGCACTCAGATAAGGAGCTTTTAAATGTGTTTTTTTACCATTTTTTTCCTGCTTTGACCCCACTTTCTGATTCACTTTTATGTTTATACGTTCTGTCCCTTCCCGTCACGCTCTGGTTTTCATTTCCCCAGTGCTACCCTGCTCCATTGCCTTGTTGAGGACTAGCAGATTATGTGTAATTAACCACTTATTGCTGTGCGAACTTACTCATGACAGTGGAATGTCTAGAGTTATAAAGGAAAAGGAAAGGACTTGCATTTATATAACATCTTTCACGATCTCAACGTCCCAAATTGCTTTACAACCAATTAAGTACTTTTGAAGTATAGTCACAATGTAGAGAAACACAGCAACCAATATGAGCCCAGCAAGGTCCCACAGACAACAATAAGATACATGACCAAACAATCAGTTTTAGTAATATTGGTTGAGGGATAAATATTCGGCAAGACAGCAGGCGAACTCCCCTGCTCTTCGTCAAATAGTCATCATCATAACCATAGGCTGTCCCTCAGAATCGAGGAAGACTTGCTTCCACTCCTAAAGTGAATTCTTTGGTGGCTGAACAATACGAGTGCCACAGACTCTGTCACAGGTGGGACAGACATTCGCCGAGGGAAGGGTTGGGTGGGACTGGTTTGCCACACGCTCCCTGCGCCTGACTTCTTCACGCTCTCGGCGTTGAGATTCGAAAAGCTCACGCCCTTCTGGATACACTTTCTCCACCTAGGGCGGTCTTCAGCCAGGGATTCCCTGGTGTCAGTGGTGATGTCGCACTTTATCAGGGAGGCTTTGAGGATGTCTTGTAACGTTTCCGCTGCCCACCTTTGGCTCGTATGCCGTGAAGGAGCTCCGCATAAAGCATTTGCTTAGGGAGTCTCGTGTCTGGCATGCGTACTATGTGGCCTGCCCAGCGAAGCTGATCCAGCATGGTCAGTGCTTCAATGCTGGGGATGTTAGCCTGGATGAGGACACTAATATTGGTGCGCCTGTCCTCCATGGGGATTTGCAGGATCTTGCGGAGACATCGTTGGTGATATATCTCCAGCGACATGAGATGTCTTCTGTACATCGTCCATGCCTCGGATCCATACAGGAGGGCGGGTATTACAACAGCCCTGTAGACCATGAGCTTGGTGGTAGGTTTGAGGGCCTGGTCTTCGAACACTCTTTTCCTCAGGCGGCCGAAGGCTGCACTGGAGGCAGTGTTGAATCTCCACATCAATGTCTGCTTTTGTTGATAAAAGACTCCCGAGGTATGGGAAATGGTCCACGTTGTCAAGGGCCACGCCGTGGATCTTGATGACTGGGGGGCAGTGCTGTGCGGCGAGGACAGGCTGGTGGAGGACCTTTGTCTTACGGATGTTAAGCATAAGGCCCATGCTTTCATATGCCTCGGTGAATACATCGATTATATCCTGGCGTTCAGCCTCTGAATGTGCGCAGACGCAGGCATCATCCGCTTACTGCAGCTCAACGACAGAGATTGGGGTGATCTTGGACCTGGCCTGGAGGCGGTGCAAGTTAAACAGGTTCCCACTGGTTCTGTAATTTAGTTCCAGTCCAGCGGGGAGCTTGTTGACTGTGAGATGGAGCATGGCGGCGAGGAAGATTGGGAAGAAGGTTGGAGCGATGTCGCAGCCCTGTTTGACCCCGGTCCGGACGTGGATTGGGTCCGTAATGGATCCGTTGGTAAGGATCACGGCCTGCATGTCGTCGTGGAGCAGGCAAAGGATGTTGACAAACTTTTGAGGGCACCGAAACGGAGAAGGACGCTCCATAGACCCTTATGGTTGACAGTGTCAAAGGCCTTTGTAAGATCGAAAAAGGGCTGGCACTGCTCCCTGCATTTTTTTTGCAGCTGTCGCGCTGCAAAGATCATATCCGTTGTGCCACGTAGGGACAAAATCCGCACTGTGATTCCGGGAGGAGCTCCTCGACCACAAGGAGAAGACGGCTGAGGAGAACTCTAGCAACAACTTTCCCAGTGGAGATTCCCCTGAAGCTGCCACAGTCAGACTTGTCCCCCCTTTTTTTTTTTAAAAAGAGGTTCAAATAGTACCATGGTGCAATCTGTGTCATTCAATGTGTATTCTTAATAAACAATAAAAGTACACACATACCTCTTCCTCCACCATTGCTCTCTTATGCGCAGACCAGGTATAGTCTGGATAGTGTGCTATACTTGTAGCACTGCCAAAATCACAGAGCTTGATAGTGCCTTGGTGACTGACCAGGAGGTTTTCAACCTATATTACAAAGCATACAGTAAAATTAGGATCAGAAAACACTGTACTGTTAAAACAACAAATCTTGTTCATGTGCTGCATTTTCTTCCCAAGACGAAAGGTGGGGGGGAGGGGGCGGAAGGAGGTGGAAGCAAGCGAGAGGGGATTTATGTAAACATTATTGATCCTAAGAGGTTTCAGAAAATGTTGCTACTTTACTGGCACATGGCACAGTTGGGGTAGAATTTCCATGGGGGTTCCCAGATCTCCCGTGGCAACTTTGGACAAAAACCCAGAGAAATGGCAGAAATAGCCAAAGGGGTTTCTGAAAATTCTGCTACTTTACATGGAGAAATTCTACCAAAAATAGCTTCAACTCCTATAATAGTCCCCACCTGCCACATTATGAATCTGCAGGGAACAGATTCCAGACGGGAGCATATTAAATGAAGAAGTAATGTTAGTTACAAATGGCTATTTTTGGGGGAGTAATGTTTTAAAATAAAAACACTGCAAGGTACAGCTTTGCAGACTGCAGTTTCCAAGGTAATTCCAGGAGATTTTCCAAGTAATTTTATGCATTTATTGATTCACTCGTGTACTGCTGTTGCCATAAACTAACAAAAAATGTGTTTGCATTGATTACACTGTTTTATTTTTGGACCTTAGGAGAGGGGGAATCCCAGAAGTGTGTCAATTGCACAGAAAGTTTGAAAAATACCAAAGAAAAAGAATAGTCCTTGGCCTACAAAAGCCTGGGTCTCAATTTGTAAGCAAATGATGTACAGTGATTTGTGACTCAATTTATGAGGATAACTAAAAAGAGAGTAGGGCCTATTAGAGACCAAAAAGGTAACCTATGTGTTGAGGTAGAAGACATGGGTATGGTTCTTAATGAATATTTTATGTCTGTCTTCACAAGAGGGAGGATGCAGACAATGTAGGTAAAGAGGAGGAGTGTGACATATTAGATGAGATAAACATAGCGAGAGAGGAAATATTCAGGGGTTTAGATAAATCACCAGGCCCGGATTAAGTGTACCCCAGGCTGTTAAGAGAAGCAAGGGAGGAAATAGCGAAGGTCTACTTGTCTAGCTATAGCTATAGGTTTGGAGGACTGTTAACGTACAAATTATTTTAAAAGAGAGAAAGGAATAGACCAAATAAGTACAGGCCAGTCAGACTAACCTCAGTGCTGGGAAAGTTACTAGAAAAAATTCTAAGGGACAGTATTAATCACCATTTAGAAAAGCAAGGATTAATCAAGGACAGTCAGTATTTGTTAAAGGCAGGTCATATCTGACTAACCTGATTGAATTTTTTTGAGGAGGTAACAAGGAGGGTCAATGAGGGTAATGCATTTGATGTAGTCTACGTGGATTTTAGCAAGGCTTTTGACAAGGTCCCACATGGCAGACTGGTCAGAAGTAAAAGTGGCAAATTGGATCCAAAATTGGCTCAGAAGCAAAGAGTAATGGTCGACAGGTGTTTTTGTGGCTGTAAGGCTGTTTCCAGTGGGGTTCCGCAGGGCTCAGTACTAAGCCCATTCGTTTTTATGGTACATAACAATGATTTAAATTTCAATGTAGGGGCCACGATTAAGAAGCTTGCAGATGATACAAAAATTGGCCGTGTGGTTGATCGTGAGGAAGAAAGCTATAGACTACAGGAAGATATCAATAGACTGGTCAGGAGGACAGAAAAGTGGCAAATGGAGTTCAATCCGGAGAAGTGTGAGGTAATGCATTTGGGGCGGGCTAACAAGGCAAGGGAATACACAATAAATGGTAAGATGCTGAGAAGTGTAGAGAAACAGAGGGACCTTGGAGTGCATGTCCACAGATCCCTGAAGGTAGCAGGACAGGTAGATAAGGTGGTTAAGAAGGCATACGGGATGCTTTCCTTTATTAGCCGAGGCATAGAATACAAGAACAGGGAGGTTATATTTGAACTGTATAAAACCCTAGTTATGCTGCAGCTACAGTACTGCGTACATTTCTTGTTACCACATTACAGGAAAGTTGTGATTGCACCAGAGAGGGTACAGAGGAGATTTATGAGGATGGTGCCAGGACTGGAGAATTTTAGCTACGAGGAAAGATTGGACAGGCTGGGATTGTTTTCTTTGGAACAGCGGAGGCTGAGGAAGGATTTAACTGCGATGTATAAAATTATGAAGGGATAGGAAGGACCTATTTCCCTTAGCAGAGAGGTCAATAATCAGAGGGTACAGATTTAAAGTAATTGGTAGAAGGATTCGAGGAGAGGGAAACTTTTTGCACCCAGAGGGTGGTGGGGGCCTGAAACCCTCTGCCCGAAAGAGGCAGAAACCCTCAGCGCATTTTAAAAATACTTGGATATGTACTTGAAGTGCCATAATTTACAAGGCTACGGACCAAGAGCTGGAAAGTGGGATTAGGCTGGATAGCTCTTTTTCGGTTGGCACAGGCACAATAGGCTAAATAGCCTCCTTCTGTGCCATAAATTTCTATGATTCTGAGAAGCCAAATATAAAAAAGGCATCACTGAGTTATGTAAGGGGCACAACATTATTTATTCTTTTAAAAAAATCTGTGAGCAACACTGTAGTAAATTCAGTAATTCTACCAAAATAAAGAGCACTTAAATCAAGACTAGAGTTGTAAAACCATCATTTTGGGGGCTCAAACCTGACTATGGAGCCTTTTAGTTGGGCTTGAGAGCAAGAACTGACATCAGTTTGCAGGAAGCATGTAGATCCTGCCAGCTAGAAAGAGTCAGACTCATCAGATATATCACCTGAGCAACTCTTATCCAGTCAACTCTGTTGCTTTCAGATCACTAGCAATGAATTATGTTTGACAGGTACTAAATTGACATATGGAGACTATGGGCTAGAAATTCGGTTTTCAGCGAAAACTGTATTTTTACGCCAAAATTACCATTTTCGCTTCTGCCATTAGTAGGCCCGATATTCAGCCTTTAATTTGCGCAGTGGTAAAAATCGGCGTTGCACGAGGATTCGCAGCGCAACCCGCGAATTTCAGCAACTTTAGTCCGGGGCCGATAGCGCTGCGAGAGAGGCCTTGGGAGTGGGGAAAAACAAAAAAATTGGAGAAAACAAATTCACAAAACATTCACAAAACCCTTGCCTACTAAATCGCTGAAAAAGAATTAAAAAATAAAAACTAACTTACCTTTTTTGCAGGTCTTCATACTTACCGCTGCCGGCAGGGCTGCAACGTAGGTTTTTCCGTCGGTATTCTGAGCACAGAATATGGTGTGGAGAGCGCCAAATTTCGGGCGAAAATGCTATTTTGGGTCTTGCACCGCAGCAGTCCTCTTCCCAGCGGAACCTGGAAAGCACCGCCGCAAAAAAGTGCCCCAAGTTTCCACCGGCCAGCCGGTTTTTCGCCGCGGAGGGCGAAATATCGCCAAAAACCCGGTCACAAGCTCAACGAATTTCTAGTCAGAAACGTTTTTCAATAAAGCCCAGCTGTCTGAATTTTCTTTCAGTTACTTTAAGTATCCAAAGCTCCAAAATATGTTACGTTTGGCATCCATCTCTTCTAAACTAGTATATAACAATGTTGTCCTCTCAATGCTTTCTGGGAAGTGAGAAAGGATTACTTCAGATTTAAATGACTTCTTTCCCTTCCTCAAATACAGTGAAACATGCTCAATAAAAGAATGCAGAGTAACTAAAGAATGTTCTACGTTTCTAGGGAAGCTAAAAATCCACTGAAAAAGTAATGTGAGAATAGGTTTTGTCATATTTTAAGAACTTTAGCTTTTGTTTCCCCCCCCCCCGTTCAAAAGAGTATTGTAAAACCTGAGGTAATGCATATTAAATATTATTCAATTCATGTGCCACAAGTTCACCTGCGTATAAAGAAAGCAAGAATGTGACTCCACAACAGGTTTTGGCTCACAAACTCAGTTGCAATTAAAACATTGAAGATCATGCAAGTGCACATTAATATATCAGAGTGAAGGCAACCCAATAAAATGGAGTATCTTTTTGTGGAAACTGACACAATATTTACAAAGAATCCAACATCCTCAACTTACATAGATAAACCTTCACACACTCATGAAAATAACAAAAAAAGGGAAAGATCTGCCCTCACTTAATCCTAAAACTTAAAAAGATGGCTTTGTACCAGTTTTCAATAACTGAACTATCAAAGTGGTAGGTACAAAACTACCTTCACCAAATGATGTCACATTCAATACAAAATGCCAAAGTAATACCAGTTCAGTGGCTGCAATCATACTGCACATTCTATACTGCTGCAACTCCAAGTGTCCTATATAGCTGCATTATCGGAGTGTAACATTGAAACATGTAGAAAGTAATGCAACCAAAAATAAGACGCAGGTGTTTTTTTGTAAAAAAGCAACTTAATTTTCACAACCCTCACATCCAATTCAGGAAGCAAGTGCATTTTTGTCCTGACGCTGGCAAGTGTGTAGAAACTGTTCCTTACTTTGAGATCTCGATGAATGATTGGCGGTTTCTGTTTGTGCATGTGCTGCACTCCACGACAGCTCTGATAAAATATCTTGAGCACTGTATTACATGGGAGTGGGCTATTTGCTTCAGCCCTCTTCAAAAACTCAACCAGCTGGCCTAGAAACAAAAGGGGGCAAAAAGATCAACAGTTATTGTTGTATCAAGTAGTCAGGTTGTGCATATACACACACACATCAATGAAAATGGATTCTTTTTCTTTTTCACTCAGTCAGGCTAAAACGTCAACCAGAAAAAGGCATCCACAAAATAATAAGCAAAATCGTTGTGTATCCATACTAGTATAGAACTTTACCTTTACATAATTCTGTGAGTATAAGGTATTCTCCTTGTCCAGTATCAGATTCTTCTTTCCCTATAGAGGCCGCTGAGTTAAATTGCACAACATTCGGATGCCCAGAAAGTTTTTTCTGAAGTTGCTTGGTCAAGGAGCTGTATTGTTCATTAAGCCATAAAGGTGTATAAACGTTTAATGTCTTTTACCTATTGGTTATAAAGATTGCTACACTGGATCAAAGGGGAATCTAATCTTTTAAAAACATCTTGCAGACTGGAGTACATAAGAAAAGTATGATAATTAAAAGGGTAAATGCAGTGATACTGCATTCGCCACATTATTGTCTAGCAAGCCTCCACTCCAAGCTTCAATGAATGCACCCTATAGGTTCACAAAGTCCCAAGAAAATGGGAATTCAGAACAAAAACACTTTCAAAACGTAGCCTAATAACAATCATTTATTTTAATAGTTGTTACGAGCCATGGGAAAAGGCAATAGACAGTTGTCAATCACTGGCTACAGCAACATTGCCAGAGATGGAGGCACAGTCCACATCGATTGTCCAGAAGTGGAGGGATATATAAATAAGTAATACGCACTTAAAAATAAAGCTATTTTAGTGTTCATTATTCCTTGACCCACTGGAAAGTGTGAAACAGTAAACTGCTTCTGAGCCTCTGTCAACCTGTGTGTTTATTCTGTGTAGTGGGGAGAAGGCAGTAAATGTAAAGCTACCAACAAATAAAAGTCCATCAGCCCATTCAATCTCATATCATTTAGGTCAATGTTCAAGGCACGCATTGACACATTTTCATCAGTCCTGTAGTGCAGCAGTGTTCTCTCTATTTCCATTTTCAGAACTAATCAAAACTGTATTGGTCACGAGTCACATCAACCACTTCAGGTCAGTTATTGTACACTGTGATGAAAACCCACAGAGAATAGAAAATCAAGAATAGCAGCTGGAGTACACTGGGTACTGGCTGGCTCAAGGAACTTGGGTATGTAAGATATCTGTCACTAACATCTTTGTGAATTTTGGGAGTTAGTATTAAAAAAGATCATTGGCAGTGCCAGCAGACTACTTTTTTTAAAAAAAGATAGTAAATATTTTTGTAGAAAAAACTGTTTTTAAAAAGATAAATATATTCGTAGAAAAAACTGATCAAGGATGGCACAGATGTGACAATATATTGGTGGAGAGATAGGTTCATCCCTGTGATTTGCTACAAACTCCAGCAACAGCAGGAACTTCCTCAAAGCATTTTCTGATCAGCTTTTTAGCCATGGAACAGTATCTGTGCTTGTGGATGGGGGGGGAAACGAGGAAGAGTTTCATCATCATCATCGGTGGTCCCTCGTATCGACGATAACTTGCTTCCACGCCAAAAAAGGGTGAGTTCACAGGTGTTTCAATGAAGGACCTAATATTCCAGGTCCAGAACTACATGTCGAAGGGTGGAAGATGCCTGTGCATGGATTTTTTTTAAAGTGTGGTGGCCGTTGCACACCAGCCACCACACGGGCTTGACAGAGCTAGGTCTTGGTACAGTGGCAAGGATTAACCAAGACGACTGGAGACCAGCTCTGCTGCATGGATCTAGTGCGCACACATATCGCAGTGTGGGCTGGCTCGTGCTGCCCCTGGGCCCTCGCCTCTGCTGGGTACCAAACTCATGCCTCTCCTGGGCCCCGATCACGTCGTTCCATGATCTTTCGCCGCTCCTGCGCCCCAACCTCGCCGTTCCTGTTGTACCTGCCTACGCTCCAATCACCGACCTGGATTTTGGTGACGTCCAATCCAATCGCCCTCTTCACTGCCGTCGCTCTCCAGCACACACTGCACCTTGAAGCGGTATGCTCCTTTGTAGGTCCCGACCTGCTGATGGTCCTTGAAGGTTGGGGCCACTGCGCCGAATGCCGGGTCGGGTCGCACACTGCTCCTCAAAGGAGGGTTTTTAGAGACAATGACACACAAAGGCCCGGAATGTTCTGGAACTCATCCGCGTAACTTATGGCACAAGAGCAATGTAGTAAAATGTTTTCCTCCCATGGAAATTCACAGGCCGATTTACGGCACAATATCGGTAAGCGCGAATTTGCTCGATCATTTGTGCTATTTCCAAGACAGAATTTGCCGCTCCACCCCCAATGCTGAAGACCAGCTCATGCAATTTTCCTGCATGAAAAATGTAGACGCAGCATGGTCCAATTAACCGATATCAGCCTAACGAAGAGTTCTGGAGCGTGATTTATGATTTATTTGTCTTACTGAGACCTGGTGTCTGCTGAAACAAAGTGCTGCCAGTCTCGGAACGACGAAGCAGTGGGAATGGCCCTCCCAAAGGGTATACCCCTGTCCTGCATAATAAAAAGATGTAGAGCTACAGCAGCGGTATGGGGTGCAGAGAGCGAGGCACCATGGCAGAAGACGGCAGCCCACTCACTATTACCCCTGTTGATTACACAGCACTTGCACAACACCGATTTTAATGTTTCGGCAAATGGGCTAAGCGAGAAATTCTTTCGTTAAGTTCCTGTCAGCAAGATCAGTGTAGAAATCGACATAATTTCTACAGAAGAGCGATCCAAGAAATTCTGGGTCCAAGTTTTATCTGCTCAAAGCTCAAGAGATTAAATGATTCTTTGCAGCTCCCCTCCCTTCTTGCTGCATACTTTTCAAATGTTTTCTCATGGCATCAAGAGGAATAAGATATTTTTGGAAAACTCAACATATCGCCAGCTAATAAAATATCGCTCTCTGTTTTAAAAATAAATGAATGTATGACAAACACCAGAAGCCTAGCTTAACTCCCAGTTATAGAGATTTTACAAATACAAATTCAAGAAAATCAGTGTTTTGGAAACCTGGAGCACACATGGGGTTGGGCTGATACCAATACAACTTTTGGAACGGGCTTCTAGCTGGTTAGCTGCAGGTGCAGCATGGAATTGCTACATGGATTGCCTCATGACAGAATTTGAAGTGTCTGAAGGCTCTGTACATTACCCCACAGCATAGATGAAGTACTATATAAACAAAGTTCATCTTTTACTTTCAGTGTGAGTAGCCAAAATTAGACATTTCAAAACAAGGCAGGGAGCTCATGGCACTTCAATGTTACAGTGCTTAAGTCTTAAATGGACACAGACTAGTGCTCCAACATTAGCCAGTCACTGTTTGGCCCAGTTACAGTATTCATTATAATACACTCCTACAAGCCAGTAATGAAAAACAAAAACATGCCACATTCAATCACAATGTGTTATTTAATACACTGAATAGCAGTCAGTCTTGCTTGAATAGTTGCAGCTCTAATCCTTATTCTACTCACAGTCTGTTAAATGCAGAGATAAATGCCTCTATTCATAGTGGTTCTTTACAAAAACAAGTTTTTCCTATTACTTGTAACCAAAGCACTGTAACAAAATCTAGAACAAAATGCAATTTAAAAAGCACTGAAGTTCAACAAGAGCCTCACAAATTTCTAGATTTACCTTTGATTTTCAACACAGTGCTATATGCTAATGTTTTTGTTGAAGACAGGGTATCCATTTTCAATTCAAAACTCAGAAAAACCTTCTCAACAGACAAAGAATGTCACTTCACTTCACACTTGTAGATATGTTATGAACTCATCATAAAGACTGCAAGTAGGTTTTCACAGCATAGCTGCTATAGTGTAATCATGTACCAGAGGAAAACATGTCCAAACTTCACTATTTTCAAAAAAAGTACAGTTGAGAGGTAACAGGGCAGTAAATCTAATGTCCCAAGTTAAACACTAATTCATGTTCCAAGAAATATTTGTTCAAAGTCTCACAAACAAAGTGCACTAGGCTGATACATCACAGAACAAACCATGAAACAAACAATGCAGTTTGATGCAATTTCAAGCAATAGTCATATTGTATCTTTACTACCTCTAGACTCGGACTATTCCAATGTTCTCTTGGCCGGCCTCCCATTTTGTACCCGCCGTAAACTTGAGTTCATCCAAAACTCTGGTGCCTGTATCCTAACTTGCATCAAGTCCCGTTCATCCACCACAATGGTCTGACAATGCCTCGGTTTAAAAATTCTCATCTTTGTTTTCAAATCCCTCCATATCTCTGCAACTTTCTCCAGCACTACAGCCCTCCACGATCTCTGTGCTCCTCTAGTGCTGGCCTCGAGAGCATCTTCGATTTTAATTGCTCCACCATTGCAAGCCATTCCTTCAGCTGCCTAGATCCTAAACTCTGGAAATCATTCCTTAACCCTCTGCCTTGCTCTATCTCCTTTAAAATGCTCCTTAATACCTACCTCTTTGCCCAAACTTTTGGTCACCTGTCCTAATATGTGGCTCGGTGTCAAGTTTTGGTTGATAACACTCCTGTGAAGCGCCTTGGGACAGTTTACCATATTAATGGCACTATATGAAGCAAGTTGTTGTAACACATAGAACACAAGTTCCTTGACTGACTGCAAAGTGCAAGAAAAGTGTAATTTGTACTATGTTAATTGTACAACTTACTCTACAAAAACAAAAATTATGCAAACCAACACCTACTCACAACACCTTCACCACTCATTCAAAAAATAATAGTTTGTTTTCTGCACAGGTACTGTGAAAGCAAAAATTATTTGCTTATAAAGATCAAAATCAATATTAAAAGGAGGTACAGGGTATAACATGTTTTGAACAGTAGGATGTTTACAGGTTACAGATCTCAGCCATGCTGTTTTGAGAATAGAATACAGAAAGAGAGGAGAACAGAAGACTCTCGTACATCCCACGCAGAGCAGCACTGTCAGAGGCCAAGAAACTGGATGCCTGCACACCCCTTCAGCCAGGAATGGTATAGGCTTCAAGGAACAAGAGGGGAAGGAGGAAACAAAATGTAATGATGTGGTTAACTACTGGACTAACTCTAACAGGCACGTTGGTCACTGGCATACACACAGCAATATGGGTTACTGAATGGCTGCACTACAGAGATAAAATACAAGTCACCACAATAACATTTCTTCTAGTGGGTTCAGATGAACCACAAAGATGATCATTACATCTATATGTAAAAGGGCTGGTTGCATCTTTACTATATGTGGACCAGGTAACTATTTACAAACAAGAACAATTCTCACAAATTTGCTTGCCATGACAATTGTATTCATGTCAATTTGACTAACATGAAACCAATAGTGAGAGAAAAAAAACTTAAATAGTCTATTTCCTTTTTTTTTTGGGGGGGGGGCAATGTATAGAATTGTGGAATGGTGACATGCAGTTTCAAACCCTTACTCAGTCAAGTCCTTGATAACAGCCATGCAGCTGTTGCACAGAAGCACTAAGTGGAGCACCTCCCCAAAGGGGGAATTAAACTGCATGAAAGAAGGAAAGAACTGGCATTTATAAAATGCTTTTCAAAGCCTAAATATGTCCCAAAACTGTTGTGATGCAGGCAAATGTATCAGCCAAGGTTCTACAAACAGTGATAACCAAATAAGTTGTTTTTGGTGTTGTTGGCCGAGGGATAAATATTGGCCAGAACACCTCAGCTCTTTTTGAAGTAGAGCCATGGGATTTTTTACATCCACCCGAGAGGGCACATGGACCTCAATTTAACGTCTCATCCGAAAGACAACACCTCAGACAGTGTAGCACTTCCTCAATACTGCACTGAAGCATTATCCTAGGCTTTGCATTCAAGTCTCTGCAGTGGGATTGGGATCCACAACCTTCTGACTCAGAGACAAGAGTGCTACCACTGAGCCATGGCTAAATGGGGATCATCCTCTGGGCTACTTTCATGATCTACTGGTGTCCAGTCAAGGGCAGCAATGGAGACGGCCGAGGAGTAATTGCTCGACTTATTTTCTTGTACACAGAGATAAGGTATGGAGGAGAGAACCAGCGAGGAAGTTAAAAGTAGCAGCAAGAATCTTGGAGTGACTGTTAAGTGAATTTAAAGTGGTTTCCTCATTTATCCATGGAAAGGGCACAAAATTAGTAGAAATATGATACCGGGGGTATTTGAAATTGTTTTATTAAAAAAAATGTGGAGACTATTGTTCCACAAATGCACATAGATCAGCTCTCACTGTGGGCATTTAAGGGCCTTCTCCTTAAACAAGAACCTAGAACCGATCTAGACGACTATGTATGCAGGAAGTGTATCCAGCTGCAGCTCCTGACAGACCGCATTGTGGCATTGGAGCTGCACATGGATTCACTGTGGAGCACCTGCGATGTTGAGGATGTTGTGAATATCACGTTTAATGAGTTGGTCACACCGCAGGTAAAGGTTACAAAGGCAGATAGGGAATGGGTGACCATCAAGCAGAACAGGAATAGGAAGGTAGTGCAGGAGTCCCATGCGGTCATTTCCCTCCAAAACAGATACACCGTTTTGGGTACGGTTGAGGGAGATGGCTCATCAGGGGAAGGCAGCAGCAGCCAAGTTCATGGCACCGTGGGTGGCTCTGCTGCACAGGAAGGCAGGAAAAAGGGAGAGCGATAGTGGTAGGGGATTCTATTATAAGGGGAATAGATAGGTGTTTCTGTGGTCGCAACCGAGACTCCAGAATGGTAGGTTGCCTCCCGGGTGCAAGGGTCAAGGATGTTTCGGAGTGGCTGCAGGGCATTCTGGAGGGGGAGCTTGAACAGCCAGTTGTCGTGGTGCATATAGGTACCAATGATATAGGTAAAAAGTGGGATGAGGTCCTACAAGCTGAATTTAGGGGGCTCGGAGTTAAATTAAAAAGGACCTCAAACGTAGTAATCTCAGGATTGCTGCCAGTGCCACGTGCTAGTCAGAGTAGGAATTGCAGGATAGCTCAGATGAATACGTGGCTTGAAGAACGGTGCAAGGAGGAGGGATTCAAATTCCTGGGACATTGGAACCGGTTCTGGGGGAGGTGGGACCAGTACAAACCGGACGGTCTGCACCTGGGCAGGACCAGAACCAATGTCCTAGGGGGATTGTTTGCTAATGCAGTTGGGGAGGGGTTAAACTAATATGGCAGGGGGATGGGAACCTATGCAGGGAGACAGAGGGAAATAAAATGGGGGCAGAAGCAAAAGATAGAAAGAAGAAAAGTAAAAGTGGAGGGCAGAGAAACCCAAGGCAAAAATCAAAAAGGGCCACATTACAGCAAAATTCTAAAGGGGCAAAGTGTGTTAAAAAGACAAGCCTGAAGGCTCTGTGCCTCAATGCGAGGAGTATTCGTAATAAGGTGGACGAATTAACTGCGTAGGCAACTATTAACGAATATGATATAATTGGGATTGCGGAGACATGGCTCCAGGGTGACCAAGGCTGTAAGCTCAACATCCAGGGGTATTCAACATTTAGGAAGGATAGAAAAGAAAAGGAGGTGGGGTAGCATTGCTGGTTAAAGAGGAAATTAACGCAATAGTAAGGAAGGACATTAGCTTGGATGATGTGGAATCTGTATGGGTAAAACTGCGGAATACCAAAGGGCAGTAAATGCTGATGGGAGTTGTGTACAGACCACCAAACAGTAGTAGTGAGGTTGGGGATGGCATCAAACAAGAAACATAGAAAATAGGTGCAGGAGCCCTTCGGGCCTGCACCACCATTCAATAAGATCATGGCTGATCATTCCCTCAGTACCCCTTTCCTGCTTTCTCTTCATATCCCTTGATCCCCTTAGCCGTAAGGGCCATATCTAACTCCCTCTTGAATATATCCAATGAACTTGCATCAACAACTCTCTGCAGCAGGGAATTCCACAGGTTAACAACCCTCTGAGTGAAGAAGTTTCTCCTCATCTCAGTTCTAAATGGCCTACCCCTTATCCTAAGACTGTGACCCCTGGTTCTGGACTTCCCCAACATCGGGAACATTCTACCCGCATCTAACCTGTCCCATCCCGTCAGAAACTTGTATGTTTCTATGAGATCCCCTCTCATCCTCCTAAATTCCAATGTATAAAGGCCAAGTTGATCCAGTCTCTCCTCATATGTCAGTCCAGCCATCCCGGGAATCAGTCTGTTGAACCTTCGTTGCACTCCCTCAATAGCAAGAACGTCATTCCTCAGATTAGGAGACCAAAACTGAACACAATATTCAAGGTGAGGCCTCACCAAGGCCTTTTACAACTGCAGTAATACCTCACTGCTCCTATACTCAAACCCCTAGCTATGAAGGCCAACATACCCTTTGCCTTCTTCATCTCCTGCTGTCCCTGCATGCCAACTTTCAATGACTGATGAACCATGACACCCAGGTCTCGTTGCACCTCCCCTTTTCCTAATCTGCCGCCATTCAGATAATATTCTGCCTTTGTGTTTTTGCCCCCAAAGTAGATAACCTCACATTTATCCACATTATACTGCATCTGCCATGCATTTGCCCACTCACCTAACCTGTCCAAGTCACCCTGCAGCCTCTCAACGTTCCCCTCACAGCTCACACCGCCACCCAGTTTAGTGTCATCTGCAAACTTGGAGATATTACACTCAATTCCTTCATCTAAATCATTGATGTATATTGTAAAGAGCTGGGGTCCCAGCACATTAGGGATGCGTGCAATAAAGGTACAGCAGTTAACATGGATAACTTTAGTCTACATATGGATTGGGCTAACCAAACTGGTAGCAACTGGAGGAGGATTTCCTGGAGTGTATAAGGGATGGTTTTCGAGACCAATATGTCGAGGAACCAACTAGAGAGCAGGCCATCCTAGACTGGGTGATGTGTAATGAGAAAGAACTAATCAGCAAACTTGTTGTGCGCGGCCCCTTGGGAAAGAGTGACCATAATATGGTAGAATTCTTTATTAAGATGGAGAATGACACAGTTAATTCAGAGACTAGGGTCCTGAACTTAAGGAAAGGTAACTTCAATGGTATGAAACGTGAATTGGCTAGGATAGACTGGCGAATGATATTTAAAGGGTTGACGGTGGATCGGCAATGGCAGACATTTAAAGATCACATGGATGAACTTCAACAATTGTACATCGCGGTCTGGAGTAAAAATAAAATGGGGAAGGTGGCTCAACCATGGCTAACTAGAGAAATTAGGAATAATGTTAAATCCAAGGAATAGGCATATAAATTGGTCAGAAAAAGCAGCAAACCTGAGGACTGGGAGAAATTTAGAATTCAGCAGAGGAGGACAAAGGGTTTAATTAGGAGGGGGAAAATAGGGTATGAGAGGAAGCTTGCTGGAACATAAAAACTGACTGCAAAAGCTTCTACAGATATGTGAAGAGAAAAACGTAGGTCCCTTGCAGTCAGAATCAGGTGAATTTATAATGGGGAACAAAGAAATGGCAGACCAACTGAACAAATACTTTGGTTCTGTCTTTACGAAGGAAGACACAAATAACCTTTTGGAAATACTAGGGGACCGAGGATCTAGCGAGAAGGAGGAACTGAAGGAAATCCTTATTAGTCAGGAAATTGTGTTCGGGAAATTGATGGGATTGAAGGACGATAAATCCCCAGGGCCTGATAGTCTGCATCTCAGAGTACTTAAGGAAGTGGCCCTAGAAATAGTGGATGCATTGGTCACCATTTTCCAACATTCTATAGACTCTGGATCAGTTTTTATGGATTGGAGGTTAGCTAATGTAACCCCACTTTTTAAAAAAGGAGGGAGAGAAAAATCAGCCTGACATCGGTAGTAGGGAAAATGTTGGAATCAATTATTAAAGATGAAAAATGCAGCGCATTTGGAAAGCAGCGACAGGATCGGTCCAAGTCAGCATGGATATATGAAAGGGAAATCATGCTCGACAAATCTTCTCGAATTTTTTGAGGCTGTAACTAGTAGAGTGGACAAGGAAGAATCAATGGATGTGGTGTATTTGGACTTTCAAAAGGCTTTTGACAAGGTCCTACACAAGAGATTAGTGTGCAAAATTAAAGCACATGGTATTGGGGGAAATGTATTGACGTGGATAGAGAATGGTTGGCAGACAGGAAGCAGAGAGTCGGGATAAACGGGTCCTTTTCAGAATGGCAGGCAGTGACTAGTGGGGTGCCGCAGGGTTCAGTGCTGTGACCCCAGCTATTTACAATATACATCAATGATTTAGATGAAGGAATTGAGTGTAATATCTCCAAGTTCGCAGTTGGCACTAAGCTGGTGACGGTGTGAGCTGTGAGGAGGATGCTAAGAGGCTGCAGGGTGACTTAAACAGGTTAGGTGAGTGGGCAAGTGCATTGCAGATGCAGTATAATGTGGATAAATGTGAGGTTATCCACTTTGGGGGCAAAAACACGAAGGCAGAATATTATCTGAATGGCGACAGATTAGGAAAAGGGGAGGTGCAACGAGACCTGGGTGTCATGGTACATCAGTCATTGAAAGTTGGAATGCAGGTACAGCAGCCGGTGAAGAAGGCAAATGGCATGTTAGACTTCATAGCTCGGGGATTTGAGTATAGGAGCAGGGAGGTCTTACTGCAGTTGTACAGGGCCTTGGTGAGTCCTCACCTTGAATATTGTGTTCAGTTTTGGTCTCCTAATCTGAGGAAGGACATTCTTGCTATTGAGGGAGTGCAGCGAAGGTTCACCAGACTGATTCCCGGGATGGCAGGATTGACATATGAGGAGAGACTGTATCGATTGGGCCTGTATTCACTGGAGTTTAGAAGAATGAGAGGGGATCTCATAGAAACATATAAAATTCTGCCGGCATTGGACAAGTTAGAGGCAGGAAGAATGTTCCCGATGTTGGGGAAGTCCAGAACCAGGGGTTACAGTCTAAGGATAAGGCGTAAGCCATTTAGGACCGACTCAGAGAGTCATTAACCTGTGGAATTCTCTACTGCAGAAAGTAGTTGAGGCCAGTTCGTTAGATATATTCAAGAGGGAGTTAGATATGGCCATTACGGCTAAAGGGATCAAGGGATATGGAGAGAAAGCAAGAAAGGGGTACTGAGGTGAATGATCAGCCATGATCTTATTGAATGGTGGCGCAGGCTCGAAGGGCCGAATGGCCTACTCCTGCACCTATTTTCTATGTTTCTAACCAGCAGAACTTGAAATAACTGAAAAGGATACCATAAAGCAAACTTCCTGAATGATTGCTTTGCTCTTCTCTTCCTCATTTGACAGAAGTCTCTGTAACACAAAATAAGATCACATGAATTTTCAGCAATTAAGCACGATTACACTTGACTTTTAATTGACTAAGCATATCAGAATAGCATGGATTTCCTGTGGACAAAACCTCTACTTGCAGGAGTCACTACACCAGTACCTTGGACAGCAGAATAGTGCGACCAGTTCATTTGTTAAATGTGATCTGCATTACTCTTTAAAATTGACATCAACAGCTTGCATCTACATTGCGCTTTTAACGTAGGCACTTCACAGGAGCATAACCAGACATAAATTGACACCGAGACATTAAGAAGGGTGACTAAAAGTTTGGTCAATGAGGCAGATTTTAAGGAGGGTCTTAAAGGAGGAAAGAGAGGTGGAGGCAGAAAGGGTTAAGAGGAGCTTAGGGCCTAGATGGCTGAAGGCACGGCAGCCGATAGTGAGGAGAAGGGACTGGGGAATGGGCAAGAGGCCAGAGTTGGTGGAATGCAGCATTTTCAGAGGGTTATAGGGCTTGAGAAGGTTACAGAGATAGGGAGAGTGAGGCCATGAACACGAAGATGAGAATTTTAAATTCAAGGCGTTAGTGGAGAGGCGCCAACGTAGGTCAGCGAGCACAGAGGTGATGGGTGAATAGGTCTTGATGTGAGTTAGGATATGGATGGCAGAAGATGGGAAGTCAGCTAAGACAGCATTGGGATAGTTGGGTCTGGAGGGAACAAAAGCATGGATGAGGGTTCCAGCAGGAGATGGGATGAGGCATGGTTGGAGATGGGCGATGTTATGGAAGCGGAAGTAGGCGGTCCTTGTGTTGGAGAGCATATGGGGCTGGAGCCTCAGCTCAGGGTCAAATATGACGCCATGGTTGCAAACAATCTGATTCAGCCTGAGACAGTGACCAGGGAGGGGGATGGAATTGGTGGCGAGGATAAGGAATTTGTGGCGGGGACTGAAGACAATGGCTTCAGTCTTCCCAAAGTTTCATTGGAGGAAATTGCAGCTCATCTAGGATTGGATGTTGAACAAGCAGGTTGACAACAGAGAGGCAATAGAGGGGTCAACAGAGATGGTGGTGAGGTTGTGCTGGGAGTCGTCTGCTCACTTGTGGAACCTGACATCACTTCTTTGGATGATGTTGCAGAGGGGCAATACGTAGATAAAAAATAGGAGAGGCCCAAGGATAGATCCATGGGGGACTCCAAGGCTAACAATGCAGGGGCGGGAAGAAAAAGCATTGCAGAAGATTTTCTAGCTACAACTGGATAAATAAGAGTGAAACCAAGCAATGGTTGGTGTGGTCAACTGTGTTAAATGCTGCAGAGAGGTCACGAGGATAAGGAGGGATAGTTGACCACAGTCACAGGGGATGTAAGTTGTGACTTTGATGAGGGCCATTTAAGTGCTATGGATGGGGTGGAAACCTAATTGGAGAGGTCCGAACAAGGAGTTGCGAGAAAAATGGGCACAGATTTGGAAGTCAACAACCTGTTAAAGGACTTGAGAGGAAAGGGAGGTTGGAAATTGAGTGGTAAGTTTGCATGAAGAAGGGTTAAGAGTGTTTTTTTTTTGAGGGGGGCGGGGGAGGGGGGGGGGGGAAGTGATGATGGCAGATTTGAAATGGATGGGGACAGTACCTGAGGAGAAGGAACAATTTACCAATGTCATTTAGCATGGGGACCAGGAAGGGAAGTTGGGTCGTCAGCAGTTTAGAGGGAATAGGGTCAAGAGAGCAGGAGGTGGGACTCATGGACATGATGAGCTCAGAGAGGGCATGAGGGGAGATAGGGGAGAAACTAGAGATAGATGTGGGTTTAGTGCTAGGTGGGCAAGGAGAAGGGAGGGACATGGCAGATACAGTTGAACGGATGGTCACAATCTTTGACACAAAGTAATTCATGACCTCATGTGGAGGTGAGGATTGAGAGGGCAGTGGAGAAGGACCCTGGCCTCAGTGCTGATGGAGAGCTGCCAGGCCTCAGAAAGATAGATCTCCACTGCCGTGACTGGGACCATCCCGGGATAACTGATGTTACCAAAGCGGTTATGGAGGAATGGAGACCAAATTCATGAGGTAGCAAGCTTGTTGATATTTTAGAAAAGGTGGTAATGTGCACAGAATTATACATTTTCAGTACATAACCGTGGAAGGAGGGAATACTTTGAACAAAAAATACTTCACCAAACTTTACTTCCCCATTAACTCCAATAATTATCATCCATACAACAAACAACAGAGTGTTGGTCATTCTGGGCGGGGGCGGGGGCGGGGGGGGGGCGGAGAGAGAGGGGAAGCATTAAATAGAGCCAGGTTGTGTTCTCTCCCTCCCCACCAAGTCCAAACACTGTAGCTGGCTGACTTTTCCATTCCCTAATCAAGGGGCTCTGAGACCAACTGCAGTACAGTGTCCATCATCCCAGCTGAAATCAGCTACTTCACCACTGATGAGAGATTGAAATGAAGGGTTTTCTGGTCTGTATAACTCAGCACTGCACTGAGCAATGCGCATTCACCCACTGAGCCATTAGACCACTCATAATTTGCCTTAATAATAATTAAACTGACTGGCACTTTCATTTCATCTTTCACCTATCAGGAAAGGATGAACAGGCTTGATCTCTCTTCTCTTGGAAAGAGAAGGCTGAGGGGTGATCTAATAGAGATTGTTAAAATGATGAAAGGCTTTGATAGACACAGATAGGCTGTTTCCACTTATGGGAAAGAGCAAAACTAGAGGCCATCCAAATAAGATAGTCACCAAGAAATCAAAGAGAATTCAGGAGAAACTTCTTTACCAAGAGAGTGGTGAGAATGTGGAACTCGCTACCACAGGGAGTAGTTGAGGCGAATAATATAGATGCATTTAAGGAGAAGTTAGATATGCATATGAGCAAGAAGAGAATAGAGGGTCATGCTGATAGAGTTAGATGAGATGACTCGAGTGGAGCATAAACGCTGGCATAGACTGGTTGGGCCAAATCATCTGTTTCTGTGCTGTATATTTTATGTAATTTTTCAAGTGCCCCCACTTAATTAAATACTTGAGCCTGCTGAGTTAGAAACAATTTTGTTCACACTGAACATGGCATTACACTCACAGTGAACTGCCATTGAAGATCTGGCATACAATGCCCTAATCCTATCCTCATCGAACCGTGGCATGCATGACCACTTGGGATCTTCCTGGTATGTGTGGCTCAGAGACTACTGCAATACACAATACTTTTAAACATTGCCCACCTGAAGGCATGATTCATTTTATCCAGAAACACTCATCCCCTGACCAGTCTGGGTGTTGGACATTGTCCACGATTTATGAACTGTTGTTTCAGTTGTAGGCTGCACAGCTAGATGAGACTCATAGGGCACAGTGTGGCAGAAAACAACCCACTGGAGCGCACTTCACCCTAGCCAATGACTGCACAAGCAATGGCAGTGTCTCAGACTGGGCACAAAGATAAGAAATGCCTTCAAGACCATTTTTTTAAAATAGTTTCAAAGTTTGACTCACCTTTAAAGCATAATCTCTTCCACTACCAAGATCCTGTGCTTCATAAACAAAGGCAAATCCACCTGTTAAATCAGCAATACATTTCTACAGTGAGAACGTATCAACATACTGTGGAGATTATATACCTGTATACGGACTAACAGAAACCCAAGGTGATTAAAAGGTTTTAATTTCACTGAGGTATTCAGATCATCTCGTAAACCAAGAGAACAAATAGTTTCAAAATGAGATTACTGTCCTAGTCACTTTAAGACATTTCATAGCTGTTGGGAGTAATCAGTTTTGTATTTACTCCTCGATTTTGTTAATGAACTAAACATAGATTATCACGGGGAGCGGCAACGGTCAAACTGCATAGCTCAGTTGATGTTTGCAGATGAAGTTTGCTAACTGTGACATAATCACTAGCTGATTAACACAAAGCTGTCAGTATATAAAAGACAACAATCCAAATTTAATACAAGTGGTTTATGAATATTAAATATAAAAAACCCAAGACTAGATTACAAGCAGTCACTCCTCTTGAATTGGATTTACATTTCAATTTATTTTCTCTATTAACTTAGTTTTCTCATACCCCCATTCTCTCCCCCATGCACCATTCCCCTGCTAAAACACCCATCATTCTGTAACCAACCACAGCGAGATGAACAAGAGCAGTACAGGATCATACATTCACTCACTAACTCATTTCCACCACTTCCCATAGAGAAAAATGCACAACCTGCTCAGACAGCCCAGTGAGATCAGGAATCTGCTGTGTAGGAAATCAGAACAAACCTGCTCTTCATCCTCCCAATCTACTGGTACATTGTCACACCAGCTGTCATTTCAACTTTACGAATATTATATAGTTTTAAAAATTCTATCTTGCTTAAATACAAGTCATTGGCTAGAAATTTGTTGGCTCAGTGCCACCCGTTAGCGCCCAAGAGGGGTGCTAACGAGCCATTAAGCAACTATCACCCGCGCGCCGCGCTATGACAGCCTTCATTGCTGGTTTAGAGGCGGTGCTGTCATTTAGTGCTGCGCACTCGAGCACCACCCATTTGGTGATGTCACGCGCTTGCAAAGCCCTCTTAGCGCCGCGTTCACCAACTTGACTGCTTTCGCCTGCCGTAGCATCTGACGCTACTCCCGACAGGGACAGCAGGTGCTGCAAAAAGGATCCCGGGGCAATATCTGAAGGACTGACAAGGTAAGTGTTCAGATTGCACTTTATTTACAGTTACTTACCTTTCTGACCTCTAGAAAATTATTGCTAAAAGTTCTCTGCAGTTTGTGTCTGTTCCACCTCACCTCCTCTTTAATCGTTAGGATGCCGATATCCTCGGGCCTCAACTTCAGTAGTGCTACCGCCCTGATAGCACCCCAAGAGGAATGTGGAATGTTTCAGCTTGCGCTCCACTCCCCTCTTGAATGAATATCCCGGTTGGAGGTGGTAAACATCGCCTGACACTAAAGTTAGCACCAGGCCTTGCCCAGATACCTTCCTTCAGCATGCTCAAAATGGCATTGGCAAAGATTTTTTGAGAGCAGCCTTAGCTCAGCAGTAGCAATCTCGCCTCTGACTAGGAAAATCTAAGGTACCAACCTCACTTCAGAGAATTAAGCACCTAAGCTGGCACTTCAGTGCAGTATTGTTCTGAGGTGTTACATTGTCCGAGGTGCCTCAAACCGGGCTATAATGAATTTTCAGCCCATTGATTTTGGACACTTCCTGATCCATCAACTGAATAACTGTTAAAAGTAAATTTCATTGACTTTCAAGAGGGAAGTTATGCTCAGTTTTAGCACAAACATTTAAGAATTAGGTCATCATAAGGTCATTGGTAGGGTAGCTAGGCACATACTTCTAAACTTATCAAAACCAAAATTTATAATATATAGGTTGAACCTCCCTTATCCATAACTCCCTTATTCCGCACCACGCCTCGTTCGGAACCATCACCGGCCGCCGGGTGGCGCACGTGCACAATCCAGCTGGTCAAAATCCTCAAAAAATATCAATGTAAAAAAAAATACGTGTCCATTTACACTTACAGACCCACAATAAATTTACCCCAAATCCTCGAAAAATATCAATGCAAAATAAATTTACCCAACTTCGGAGCTGACACCTCAGGGTCCGCCGACACCTCCCGGGGCCCGCTCAGGCCGCGACCTCCCTCCTTCTCTCCCCCATCCCCCCCCCCCCGACTGTTGCAGCGTTGAATCAGTGCCGGCTTCCCTCCCTCACTGACCCCCACCCACACCCAAACCCACAGCCCCAGGCACGACAACCCGCAACGGGAAATTCATGGGAGAAGCCAGCATAGAGACAGCAGCGGGGTTGCAGCCTGCCACTTACCTCGGCCGTACCGAGCCCGCCTTGGTAGGCAAGATCGCGGTCAGAGATATTGGCTCCTTTATAAAGGGGGGCTGAATCACACCTTAAAACTAATCTGACTGGCCACCCAAGTGACTTTTTAGTCTTGGATTTTGCACCTCTGTCCTCCCAGTGGGTGAAGAAGATGCACCCACTGCTGTGGCTGCTTACAAGAATATTCAAATCCTATGACACCAGGCTAACCTGAATACTCCAGCAGTGTCAGAAGCAGGGGTCAGCAGTGTAGTGAGATTCTCATTCTATAGTGCTTAGTGTTTGATTAATGACTGACAGTTGTTCCAGCCAATTGGCGCGCACACACACACTGAGAACACGTGACCTCCCCTTATCGGGAAATATCCCTCATTCGGAACAGGCCAGGACCCGAGGGTTCCGGATAAGGGAGGTTGAACCTGTATTAAATTTGCGATATATGCCGTGCACACCTTATTTGGGCATCACCATTCAGTAACACAGTCACCACCTGCAGCTGCACACTGCCGCCTCTTGGAGTCTCGTAAGCTGCAGAGCCCCATACCTTGGATGAGACATTTAACCGATGCCCTGTCTGCCCTCTCGTGGACGCAAGCGATCCCGTGACACGATTCGAAAAGAGTAGTTCTCCCCGGTATCCTGACCAATATTTATCCCTCAACCAACGTCACTAAAAAAAGGTTATCTGATCGTTATCACATGCTCTTTGTCAGTTCTTGCTGGGCGCATGTTGGCTGCCACCTTTCCTGCAACAGTGAAAATACTTAATTAGCTGTAAAGCGCTTTTGGAGATCCTGATGTTGTGAAAGGCACTATATAAATGCAAGATCCTTCTTTCTCTCTTTCCTTTACTGATACCTACAATATCACTAATGCACTCCGAGGGAAAGTCACTTTGTCCTGACTTTCCGTGGGCAATACTACAGGATATCCACTGGTAGTATTCATTTCCACAGTCTTGTTTTAAAACCAGAGCAGAGACAGATAGCACAGGCACGTGGTGGCACAGAATCTTGAAATCATTTACTTCTTTTATTTTAAAAATGGTCTGGTTGGGGTTGCTTTGTCTCCATGCCAGGTCATCGCTGTTTGAACCCACTCCAATCTATTTCCAAATTCAGCTGTTACCACTGCAGGAAGAGGCCAAGAGGCCAGGGAAGACTTCATGGATTGGGAGATGGGGAGCAAAATAAAATTCTCGTGATAGTTAGCACCAGGCCTTGCCCAGACACCTTCCTTCAGCATGCTCAAAATGGCATTGGCAAAGAGTAGCCTTAGCTCAGCGGTAGCAATCTCGCCTCTGACTTGGAAAATCTAAGGTACAAACCTCACTTCAGAGATTTAAGCACCTAAGCTGGCTCTTCAGTGCAGTACTGTACTGAGGTGCTACATTGTCCGAGGTGCCATCTTTCAGATAAGACGTTAAACCGAGGTCCCCTCTGCCCTCTCAGGTGGACATTAAAAAACCGCACAGCACTATTAGAAGAGGAGCAGAGATGTTCTCCCAGTATCCTGACCAATCATTATTCCTTAACCAAGATCCCACAAAAAAATGATTCCAGTCATTAATTACATTGCAGTTCATAAGACCTTGCGATGCAAGAGAGAAGTCAAAAAAACAATTTTGAAGGTAAAGAGGAACCTATGAAATTAAATTAGCAAGGAAAATAAAACAAAATAGTAAAATATTCTACAGGCACAATAATAAAAACAGGAAAGTTGGGATGTGAATAGGGCCACTAAGGGAAGGACAGGATCAGTACTGGGACCACTGTTGTTTAAAATTAAAGATTTACACAGGGGCGGTGGGGGGGGGGGGGGCGGGGGAGGATAGTCAATACTGAGAACTGCAACAAATTACAAGATAACATTAATAAACTTGCAGAATGAGCATATAATTGGAAAATTAATTTCAACATAGATAAATGTGAGATATTACATTTTGGTAAGAAAAATAAGGAGGTCACATATTACTTGGAAAATAAGAATTTAAATGAGATAGAGGAGCAAAAGGATCTCGGAGTACAAATATACAAATCACTAAAAGTAGCGACACAGGTTAATTAGGCCACAAAAAGCAAACCAAGCACTCGGGATTATTTCTAGAGGAACAGAATTGAAAGGTAGACAAGTTATGCTAAACTTGTATCAAACCTTCGAGATACCACACTTCTACTACGTACAGTCTGGTCGCCATATTATAAAAAGGATAGACAAGCACTGGAGAGGGTACAAAAAAGATTGACAAGGATGATACCAGAACTGCGATGTTATATATATTTTGAAAAGAGAGGGCTGAGAGGTGACCTAATAAAGGTCTTTAAAATTATGAAAGATTTTGACAGAGCAGACATAGTGTTTCCACTTGTGGGAAAGAGCAAAACTAGACTAAAATGTCCTTACTATGCAGTATAAATGCACACGAGGCCCATACTAGAGAGAAGGTCACTGTGACCAGTAACCTTTATTAGCCAGCACTGAAGTGATGAAGGTGGGTGGAGCTTCCCCTTTTATACCTGAAAGTCCAGGTTAGGACACAAGTTCACCACCTAGTGGTCAATGTTCTCACGGTGTACAACTCTGGTCAGTTTATACATGGGTTACAATGACAGTTGAAGACATGACATCACCTCCCCCCCCCGAAAGTCTTATTGGGATCACAGGTTAAGTCTCTCTGGTGGTTTACGCTCCCTTGTTGAGCGCCCGAGTTGGGGTTCCGGTTGTTGGGCGCTGGCCTGAGTGTCTGCTATTTGTGGTGCCTCAAGCCTGTCCGGACTGCCCACAGTGACTGGGCTCTCCTCCACTTGGTTCCGGTGTTCAGTCACCTGTGGTGGAGTGAACTCTACATCGTGTTCTTCCTCTGCTTCTTCTATGGGATTGCTGAACCTCCTTTTTGTTTGATCCACATGTTTGCAGCAGATTTGTCCATTGGTAAGTTTAACTCCCAGAATCCTATTCCTCTCTTTGGCAATCACAGTGCCTGTAAGCCATTTGGGCCCTGCAGCGTAGTTGAGGACAAAGACAGGGTCATTGACATCAATACATCGTGCCCTCGCATTCCTGTCATGGTAGTCACATTGTGACTGGCGCCTGCTCTCAATAATTTCTTTCATGGTGGGGTGTATAAGGGATAAACTGGTTTTGAGCGTCCTTTTCATTAACAGCTCTGCGGGTGGAACCCCTGTGAGCGAGTGTGGTCGGGATCTATTGGCCAACAGGAGGCTTGATAAGCGGCTTTGTAGGGAACCCCCTTGGATTCTGAGCATCCCCTGTTGATTATCTGCACTGCTCGTTCCACCTGGCCGTTAGAGGCTGGCTTGAATGGTGCCGTTCTGACATGGTTGATACCATTGCCTGCCATGAAGTTCTGGAATTCAGTACTTGTGAAGCATGGGCCATTGTCGCTGACCAAGACATCCGGTAGACCATGCGCGGCGAACATTGCTCGTAGACTTTCTACCGTGGCAGAGGATGTGCTTGAATTAAGAATGTCACACTCGATCCATTTGGAGTAGGCATCAACTACAACCAGAAACATGTTTCCCGTGAAAGGACCTGCGTAATCCACATGGATGCGTGACCATGGCTTGGCGGGTCAGGACCAGGGGCGAAGGGGGGGCTTCCCTTGGCGCATTGCCCAGCTGGGCACACATGTTGCACCTGCGAACACAAAGTTCCAGGTCTGCATCTATCCCTGGCCACCAAACGTGTGACCTGGCAATTGCCTTCATCATGACAATGCCCGGGTGCTCATTGTAGAGTTCTATGATGAACATCGCTCTGCCCATCTGGGGCATGACTTCCCGGTTTCCCCATAGTAGGCAATCGGCCTGAATCGAGAGTTCATCCTTGCGCCTGTGAAATGGTTTGAATTCCTCAGGGCATGCCCCGTACGTGGCTGCCCAGGCCCCATTCAGGACACATTTCTTGACTAGAGACAGTAGCGGGTCTCTATTTGTCCAGACTTTGATCTGACAGGCTGTCACAGGTGAGCCTTCGCTTTCAAAAGCTTCAACAGCCATGACCATCTCAGCACCATGCTCGGGTGCCCCCTCAGTGGTGGCTAGTGGGAGCCTGCTGAGTGCATCGGCGCAGTTTTCGGTGCCCGGTCTGTGCCGAATTGTATAGTCATAGGCAGCTAACATGAGTGCCCACCTCTGTATGTGGGCCGATGCATTTGCATTTATGGCCTTGTTGTCGGCCAAAAAGGACATTAGGGATTTGTGATCTGTCTCCAGCTCAAATTTCCTGCTAAACAGGTACTGGTGCATTTTTTTTTACTGCATATACACATGCAATCGCTTCCTTTTAGAAACATAGAAAATAGGTGCAGGAGTAGGCCATTCGGCCCTTCTAGCCTGTACCGCCATTCAATGAGTTCATGGCTGAACATGCAACTTCAGTACCCCATTCCCGCTTTCTCACCATACCCCTTGATTCCCCTAGTAGTAAGGACTTCCTCTAACTCCTTTTTGAATATATTTAGTGAATTGGCCTCAACAACTTTCTGTGGTAGAGAATTCCACAGGTTCACCACTCTCTGGGTGAAGAAATTCCTCCTCATCTCGGTCCTAAATGGCTTACCCCTTATCCTTAGACTGTGTCCCCTGGTTCTGGACTTCCCCAACATTGGGAACATTCTTCCTGCATCTAACCTGTCTAATCCCGTCAGAATTTTAAACGTTTCTATGAGGTCCCCTCTCATTCTTCTGAACTCCAGTGAATACAAGCCCAGTTGATCCAGTCTTTCTTGATAGGTCAGTCCCGCCATCCCGGGAATCAGTCTGGTGAACCTTCGCTGCACTCCCTCAATAGCAAGAATGTCCTTCCTCAAGTTAGGAGACCAAAACTGTACACAATACTCCAGGTGTGGCCTCACCAAGGCCCTGTACAACTGTAGCAACACCTCCCTGTCCCTGTACTCAAATCCCCTCGCTATGAAGGCCAACATGCCATTTGCTTTCTTAACCGCCTGCTGTACCTGCATGCCAACCTTCAATGACTGATGTACCATGACACCCAGGTCTCGTTGCACCTCCCCTTTTCCTAATCTGTTTTTAACCACCAAAGTGGATAACCTCACATTTATTCACATTATACTTCATCTGCCATGCATTTGCCCACTCACCTAACATATCCAAGTCGCTCTGCAGCCTCATAGCATCCTCCTCGCAGCTCACACTGCCACCGAACTTTGTGTCATCCGCAAATTTTCTACCATACCGTAGCCCCTTTCTGCCTGGGATAGACTTCTGGAGGCATAAGCTACCAGCTGTAACTGACCCTTGGCATTAACATGCTGCAACACACACCCGACCCCATAGGACGACGTATCGCACGTTAAAACAAGTTTCTTACATGGGTCATATAGCGTGAACAGATTGTTGGAGCATAACAAATTGCGTACTCTGTCAAAAGCCCTTTCTTGGCTGTCCCCCCCAGACCCAATCGCGACCTTTGCGTAAGAGCACGTGCAGCGACTCTAACAGCGTGCTCAATTTGGGAAGAAAGTTACCAAAATAATTCAGTAGCCCCAGGAACGAACGCAGCTCCGTCATGTTACGGGGTCTGGGTGCTCTCTGGATCACTTCCGTTTTGGACGCAGTAGGTCTGATCCCGTCTGCTGCTACCCTCATCCCCAGAAATTCTACCTCTGGAGCTAGAAAGATGCACTTCGCCTTTTTCAGTCGCAGCCCTACCCGGTCCAGTCTGCGTAGCACCTCCTCCAGGTTGTGGAAGTGTTCTTCAGTATCACAACCCGTGATGAGGATGTCGTCTTGAAAAACCACCGTCCTTGGAATCGACTTGAGGAGGCGTTCCATATTTCGTTGAAAGATCGCGGTGGCCGAGCGAATCCCGGACAGACATCTGTTGTACTCAAACAGCCCCTTGTGTGTCGTGATGGTGGTCAGCTTCTTCGACTCACTCGCCAGCTCCTGGGTCATGTAAGCTGAGGTCAGGTCCAATTTTGAAAATTGTTTGCCACCGGATAGCGTCGCAAAGAGGTCCTCCACTCTCGGTAGCGGGTACTGGTCTTGGAGTGACACACGATTGATGGTGGCCTTGTAATCGCCACATATCCTGACCGACCCATCCGCCTTGAGCACCGGCACGATCGGGCTCGCCCAGTCACTGAATTTGACTGGCGAGATGATGCCTTCCCTCAGCAGGTGGTCCAATTCACATTCTATCTTTTCCCGCATCACGTACGGCACCGCTCTGGCCTTGTGGTGTACTGGCCTGGCATCCAGGTTTGTGTGAATCACTACCTTGGTCCCCATGAAAGTGCCAATGCCGGGTTGAAATAATGAGTCAAATTTGTCCAGGCCTGTGAGCATGATACTCGCTCCACAGAAGAAATTGCATTGACATCGCCCCATTTCCAGTTCATGACAGCAAGCCAACTCCTCCCCAGTAGTGCGGGACCGTGCCCCGGGACAATCAAGAGTGGCAATCTGTTCTCCGAATCTTTGTGGGTCACGACTACCGTGGTGCTGCCTAGCACCGGAATGATCTCCTTTGTACATGTCCGTAGCTGTGCGTCAATCGGCAATAATTTTGGCCTCCTGGCCTTGGACGCCCACAACTTGTCGAACTGTTTGATACTCATCAGGGACTGGCTGGCCCCCGTGTCTTGCTCCATTGATACTGGGATGCCATTGAGGAGCACTTTCATCATTATCGGTGGGGTCCTGGTGTATGAACTGGATATGTGCTCCACATGAACTTGCTGAACTTCAGCTTCCAGCGATTTCCCCCAGTGTTCATTTGGCTTTGTAGGGCTTACATATCGGGCCCGTCCTCCTCGTGCATCAACCTGGCTGCAGGCTTCCTGCACATACGCGCCAAGTGACCGCTGACGTTGCAGTTTCTGCAGGCATATTGCTGATACCTGCAAACTCTGGCTGGATGTTTGCCTCCACACCTCCAACATGAGCCATTGTTGGAAACAAAAGGTCCATTACCAGTCAATTGTCTCTGACTATTTCTGTAAATGTCCTTAAACGCACAATTGACAGGTGTTGATGGCCCCATTACTGGCCGCATTGTCCCTTATGATGGCATGAATCGCCGTTCAGCTAGCCATTGTCTCTGTTGGAATTCCCCCTTTGGGTTCGACTACATGCTCGGGCATGTCCGATTGCCCCTGCCTGCCTGGAGAACCATGTCCCGCGTGAACAATGTTGACTCCCTGTCCATTTGTTGCATTTAAGCCAAGATTTTTGTCAAACATCATACTGATCTCTTCCTCCACTGAGATAAATGTCTGGGTCATCAAAGCCGCCTTTTCCAGGGTCAAGTCTTTGGTCTCAATCAGTTTCCTGAAAACCCCAGCGTGACTGATGCCCTCAATAAAAAAGTCTCGCAGCATCTTTGCTCTGCATGCATCTGGGAACTTACATAGGCTCACCAGTCGCCGGAGGTCTGCCACGAAGTCTGGAACGCTTTGTCCTTCTCGCCGCCGGTGCGTGTAAAACCGGTGTCTCGCCATGTGCATGCTGCTCACCGGTTTAAAGTGTTCCCCGATCAAGTTACTGAGCTCTTCAAAAGTTTTAACCGCCGGCTTCTCTGGTGCTAGAAGGTCCTTCATCAGGGAGTACATCCTGGATCCACAAACCGTCAGGAGATGAGCCCTGCGTTTACGGCCAAATCCTGTCCCAACCATTCCTTGGTGACGAAACTTTGCTGTACTCTCAATAAAATCGTCCCAATCATCACCAACACAGTACCTCTCGTCTGTGCTGCTAGTGGCCATGCTAGCGTGGTTTAAATCTCAGTTTCTCGTCGCCAATATGTCCTTACTATACAGTATAAATGCACACCAGGCCCATACTTGAGAGAAGGTCACTCTGTGACCAGGAACCTTTAATAGCCAGCACTGAAGTGATGAAGGTGGGTGGAGCTTCCCCTTTTATACCTCAAAGTCCAGGTTAGGAGTGTCTCCCACAAGTTCACCACCTAGTGGTCAATGTTCTCGCGGTGTACAACTTAGGTCAGTTTATACATGGGTTACAATGACAGTTGAATACATGACAGAGGCCATCACTATAAGGTAGTCACCAAGAAATCAAGGAGCGAATTCAGAAGAAACGTCTTTACCAAGAGAGCAGTGAGAATATGGAACTCGCTACCACAGGGAGTAGTTGAAGCGAATAGTATGGATGCATTTAAGGAGGCTAGATAAGCATATGAGGGAGAAGGGTACAGAGAATTATGCTGATAGAATTAGATCAGGAAAGACGGAGGAGACTCGAGTGGAGCATAAACATCAGCATGGACTGGTTGGGCCGACTGGCCTGTTTCTGTGCTGTAAATCCCATGTAGTTCTATGTAAATTAGCTGCTGTATTTCCATACATTACAACAGTGACTACTTTCCAAACAGTACTTCAATAGCTGTGAAGTACTCAAGATGCCCTAAGATTGTGAAAGTTGCTATATGGTTCATGTTGTGGAAAGACCAAGGGCCTGAGGATTTTATACAGTCAAATTAAAAGAAAAGCCTTTGCCATGAAGACAATCTAGCAACACAATGCCCAAAATGTGCAATCAGCAGCAAAGCAAAGGTTTTCGCTGCTGGCCCCACAGACAGCGAACTAGGAAGTGATGAAGCTCCTAAAATTATAACTTTGTAAAAATGTTAAGGGGGAGCAAAACAAAAATTGGAGCTCTCACATGGGGAAAACGGTAAATCTGAAATAAAGATTGAACAAAATTTTAAGGAATTAAAAAAAAAATGTTGTTAAAGTTTCTTAATTTTTTTTTATTAAAATGGATAAATTTGACATTGCACAACATTAAAATTACTTTTTCAGGACCATAGCCTTTGTTTAGCAGTCAATACATTGTTAAAACGGCAGTTACACCTAATCTAAAAAGGTCTAACTTTTCATGGGGTAATTAACGGAGTAATTACTGTGTAAAAGCTGATGCTTTTGTTCCCTGATGAGTGATTTCAGATTGTTGGTCTGTGGGGGGAGGGGGGGGCGGGGGGGACACAGAGCAGCCTGGAGCTTGACAGATCGCAACTTCAGGATTTTCGCATTCGGCTAATTCCTGAAGTTGCAGTCAGTTTCAACGGTGAAATGACGGGGAACGCTGCCAGTTCATCGTCATCAGGACCGCAGATTCCGGGTCATTATAATCTGGATACACATTCCTGCTGATCTCAACATTCCATCTGTTAAAACATACTTTTTTTCTCCAACATAAACTGTTGCAAATTTCTCTATCTAAAAGTTCTTCTCCTTTCTGGAATATACAAACTATTCCCAAAGATACGTTCTCAATTTTAAAACATTTTCTGCTGTTCAGAATTACTAGCAAATTAAAAGGAAAGTCAGGAAGTGCAAGAAAAACATTTCCGGATAAAATTGCATAACACGGTGTCAGCATATACAGGTTTCTCGGAAATTTCTTTGCATGCCATTTTAATGGAAGCATTCACCAATTTTGTTTAAACGGATAAACACCAGCCTTTTTGTGCAGAGAAATTTCATACAATTGCCTCGACAAGTTCAAATATTAAAATCACAGTGCAATTTCACCCAATTTACTTCTTTGTTATATAGTTATGGATTCATGGAAATCAAAACCACTCACTACACTTTCTTGTAAAAGCAGCACCATAGAAATATTCTCAAAAGTGTTGGCAGTGTATAGGTATGCCAAATGTGAGGATGCTGATTTGGCCTGTAATTCTTGCCTATTGCACACTGTACTCTACATCCTCTCATGGTATCGGGGCTGGGGTTTCCTCACAGATGGATGAGGTGTTTGGAGAGCAAACTCTGAATTATCTAATAACTTGCATTTTCATAGCACCTTTAATGTGGAAAATCATCCCAAGGTGCTTCAGAGAGGTGAATCAAAGGATACATTAAGAGGGCTGAGCATAAGCTTGGTCAAAGAGGTGCATTTAAAGGAGGAGAGGGAGATGGAGAAACAGAGAGGCTTAGGATGGGACCAGAGAGGATGCACGAGACCAGAGTCCCTTTGTATAACAACTGGAAGTCAACTTGGCTATTAGAGGAGTTATTTTACAATCAAGTTATTTTATCATTGATAATTTCTAAAGATGCAAATATCTACAGAGTGGAAACAGAGACTGCTTCCCTTAAAAGAAGTAATGGTCTTCGCCTCAACTATTCCCTTTGACAAAAGTGCCACAGAGATAGTTCACACAGAGACCATGGCACCTTTTAAGGGAAAACTGGAAATCATAGGAAAATACAGGACAATGAGGAGAGTGCGGGATAGGGATTAGTTTGGGATTTCTAGAGCTCTGTGGGCTGAATGACCTCCTTCTGCACTGTATGGTTCTATGGTGCATTAAGTTGCTAGAGCGCAAAGGTTTCACAAATGGTTAAAACAAAGTGTTTGCACATGATGCAGACCATACAAAAGCTGAGTAACTGTGGAATGTGGAATCAAAAAGGCATTAATAAGCTACTGATAGCCTTCAATTCCTCACACAATGACACAAGACGCACTTAAATTATACTGTAGCTTTCAGTGCAAAACCGTCAAAGTTACAACCCTCTGTTTTAAGCAGCTGTATTACTTACCTGATATGGCCTTCGAGTATTGTTTATCTTTGAAAAAGGTCTCAATGCCAAGTTTTATGTAAAACCATAGACATATTAAAAACAAATTCATAACAAAAACTCTAACCTTGACATTCTAATGTCATGTTAACCATTATCACACCATGGAGCAAGTTCCCTCGTCCAGCTCCATTCTGCTTCCCAGGTCTGATGAGTCTGCAGCCCTCATTAGAAAAACTTAACGATATTTGACAGGACATTATTCTGTTAATCTTCTAGTTGTTACAATTTGGTTGACTGTAATGAAAAACTACAATCTAATCTTTTGCCACTCAACTAACAATAGTTTTTTTCCCCAAAGTAGCACTTTTCCCAAAATGATTGCTCTCGTGTCCAAATTGCTGGGGACTGGATGCAGGTTGAAAAGGTATGTGAAATATTGTTTTAAAAATTGACGGAGCTGTGCTGTGTTACGTGATCCCACCTGGCCTCAAATGTCTGGGTTAGGGAAGGGGAAAGAAAAATCAAGCTAGAGATCCCACTCCTGATTGCTTTTCAGCAGCCCCAGCTGGATTGAGTGCCAGGAATTCTTGAAGAAAAACTTCCAATATCTTTTACATCATCATCACTGTCACTTGCATTTATTTTTTTTTCTCAACACCATTTTGTAACAAGTTAATCAACTCCAATCACAAAAGCTAGTGAGGGCACTTGCAACCTGCTGATTGAGTCCCAGGATAGCTATGCTCAAATGGAGACCCACAACCTCCACGATGAACATGATTTATATTGTGATCTATCATTATTCTCCTGTAGCCTCATTAGAGGCCAATCCATTTTTAAAAAAAGACCCGTTTTCTTGCACATGCCGGGTCTATTACAATCACGAGGTCAGCAGCCCATAAGGTCTAGTATAAGTCAGAGCAGAAAATTTCCATAGTACACAGGAACAGGAGTAGGCCATTCAATCTCTCAAGCCCGATCTGCCATTCAACTAGATCGTGGCTGATCTGTGCACAACTCCATTTACTCACCTTTACTCCAGATCCCTTGATATCCTTATCCAACAAAAAAAATAATCAATCTCAGCATTAACATTTTCAACTGACCAAGCATCCACAGCCTTTTGGGGGACAGAGTTCTAGATTTCTTCTACTATGTGTGAAAAAGTGCTTGCTTCTTGATTTCACTCATAAATTGCTTTAATTTTAAGATTGTGCCCCATTGTTCTTAATTCCCCCAACTAAGGAAATCGTTTTTATGGGTCGACCCCATCGAATCTCATTTATCATTTTAAACACCTCAATTAGATCACCCTTCAATCTTCTAAACTTAAGGAAATACAAACAAAGTCTTTGTAACCTGTTCTCATAACTTAACCTTTTAAGCCTAGTTATCCTTTTCATGAATCAAAGTGCAATCTCAGCTGGAAATTCAAATAGAATAAAGTTCAAAATTAATTCATGCAAAATATAATTCTCCCTTTGACATGAAATTATTCATTGGTCCTTCTTTATTCATAGAAGAATTAGGAGCAGAAGTAGGCCATTTGGCCCCTCGAGCCTGCTCCACCATTCACTAAGATCATGGCTGATCTGATCTTGGCCTCAACTCTGCTCCCCATAACCCTTGACATGATGCTGATCCTGTGCACCTACATGCTTGTATCAAAACTAGATCGACTTGTTCAGCTAGTGGAAAAACTGTTTATCCAATGGCCATGAAAAGCTGAGTCTCCAACGTCACTGCAAGTTGGGAGGTCAAACCATTGAGAGTCCCTTCAACAGAGGGAGAACTAAAATGTCAAATTATATTATTCACATTAACAAATCTCAACTTCTAAAACAGAATTCATTTCCTGATCATTGAAAGCAAAACAGACTTCCTTTGTTCAGATTCAAGTGATTTATTAAGTTTTGTTTCAACTGTTCCTCTCTGTTTTTAACCCTAAATTGCATTACCTTTCATTCCATTTTACTGAAGAGAATAGTTTCAGATTTAGACAACCTCGTGGTCACAATTTCCTGTGATTCTCCTATATAAATGTTCAGGTGCAGTCGTGCTCTTTTGGAATAAAGCAATGGTGATCAAGAGAATGCAATATTCTTATTTTAACTGCGTGCCATCTCACGAATGACAACACCTTCAAACCAGGGATGCGTTGCCAACATGTAGCCCAATATTCTGGTCTGCCTTTAATTCCAAAGTGGCACAAACACTGTTCTAACCAAAACCAAGTTTCTTACCTTCCTCTGCCTGCACCAAGGTACATCAGTTGATCGTGTAATCAAAACTCATTTTCTCAGACAATGCAATTCACAAAATGACCATTCACCCAAATGAGCCTACAACATTCCCCTCTAAGCACATCTTTCTCCTGACACCATCTGATCTCACAACTAAAGCAGTTCAACATCTAAACATATGCAATTACTTACATTGTGAAAGGTATAATACCAACAATATCAGTGCTCCTTACTTTCAAGTGAGTGTCATTACCTGCATTTTTAAAAAATCATCTGAACAATTAATTGTGATCATTTATAACTTCTTTTTTGCTCACTTTAGCTTTTTTTAAATCGTAAACACTGCAAGCAAAGTAGGTCAGTTACTGAAACCATGTAGGATGACTGAATGCACTGCTGAAACTGAATCACTGGTGGTTAAGTAATATATAAAGTCCTGATGGTGCCAAAGGCCCTTGATGTTTGCAACTGAGTAACTTCCACCTCCAATAATCAGCTCTGGTGGGTTAAAGAAAAACAAAGCTCCTTGCCCACTCAAAAAGAAATAGACAAAAACTGTGAAAGATGTGCATAACTGCTTTGTTTTTTAAACAATAGTACTGTTGGCAACTGTCGCACTTCTAAGTTTTTTTTAAACCTGCTTCCTGTATATCTCCCTAGATACAGAAAAAGCAGTGCTTCATATAAATATGCATTCTTTGGTTCATCTACAATTTAGTTAAGACCATATAATCTGCTAGACATATGAACCACCAACAAACTGCAAACATGCAAATTAATAGAAATCAAAATATTGTATTTTAAGCAGACGGCGTCACGCTGATAAAGTTATATGGAAAGTTTATAAAATGAGCCACACAGACAAAAAAGGTATTAGCTTCAATCTAAGGCCTGGGCTAAATTAGATAATATAATTTGGGACAACTGTAGGAAAATGGGCTAAGGTTCTACCTGTTCACTTCTGGGGGAGAGAAAGGGGTGGGGGTGTGTAGGGGCGAGAAGGGAAGGGGGGCAGGGGCGAGAAGAGAAGGGGGCGGGGGGGGAAGAGAGAGGCGGGGGGGGGGAAAAGAGAGAGGCGGGGGGGGGGGAAGAGAGAGGCGGGGGGGGGGGAAGAGAGAGGCGGGGGGGGGGAAGAGAGAGGCGGGGGGGGGGGAAGAGAGAGGCGGGGGGGGGGGAAGAGAGAGGCGGGGGGGGGGAAGAGAGAGGCGGGGGGGGGGAAGAGAGAGGCGGGGGGGGGAAAGAGAGAGGCGGGGGGGGGAAAGAGAGAGGCGGGGGGGGGGAAGAGAGAGGCGGGGGGGGGGAAGAGAGAGGCGGGGGGGGGGAAGAGAGAGGCGGGGGGGGGGGAAGAGAGAGGCGGGGGGGGGGGAAGAGAGAGGTGGGGGGGGGAAAGAGAGAGGCGGGGGGGGGGGGAAAGAGAGAGGCGGGGGGGGGGGGAAAGAGAGAGGCGGGGGGGGAAGAGAGAGGCGGGGGGAAGAAAGAGGTGGGAGAGGGGGGTGGAGAGGTGGGAGAGGGGGGTGGGGAGGGGGGGGGGGAAGGGGAAGAGATATAGAAGGGAGTGGGAGAGAAAAGGGGCAGTTTGTCCCACAGCATGTTTGAGGAGCTGGGGGGGGGCGGATGTTCCGAGTTCCAGTCACACAGTCAGTTACTGGGTTTTAATGACAATGGCGGGTTTTGGAAACGCTGCGGGCCCAACACCTCTAGACATGCCAAACGGAGCCTGCCGGTAACAGTTTCAGGGGATGACCTAGCAGGGGCCTGGGGCCTGGGGGCCGGACCTGGTAACCATCACCCAGCCCAATGAAGCCAGTTAGCGACCCTTGCACCCCAGCGTAGCCCGCACTATGCCCACCCCAGACTGCATCTACCTGACGCCATCCGACAGGACGCTGAGCTGCTCCGTACCCGTCCGACTGCAACCTCCCCCGCGGGCGGTCCCTCACCCCAATTCAGGGCCCACCCCCCCCGCCGTGGACTTTTACCAGATAGGCTGCCGAGAAACAGGCCATTCTCTGGCGGACCTCTTGAAACCTTCTCACGGAACCCAGGTTGAGAACCCCTGATCCATGGAACCATACACCAAGAATGAGTGAATGATCTTGGGAGGGAGGAGATGAAATGCAGAAAATTGCTGAAGAGATTTGGGAGGACACAGAAAAATTGGTTCACAAATATAGTACAATGTTATGCAGATTGCAAACACATCACAGCATTACTGCATCTCTGAATAAAATTAGAGTTGAAATGAAGTATTATCGGAAAACAGCCCACATTGTTACATAGCTGAATGATAATTTAGTGACAGTTTATGAAATTATACTTAACACATAGTTGCAGAATCAAATTCTGGAAACAGAACGTAAAATGTTTTAAACTCAAAAATGCCTCCCATCAGTGTCAACATTAAGTTTACAATAGAAACATAGAAATTTACAGCGCAGAAGGAAGCCATTTCGGCCCATCGTGTTTGCGCCGGCCGACAAAGAGCCGCACGGCCCTTGGTCAGCTGCCCTAAAGGTTACATACAAACCCATAAAGGAAAGGCAAAGAACATCCAGCCCAACCAGTCCGCCCCACACCATTGCAACATCCCTGTACTAAAAACATTCGATACTCCACCGCAACTGGAGTCATGTGATCTCCTGGGAGAGGCAAAAACCAGATAAAAACCCAGGCCAATTTAGGGAGAAAAAATCTGGGAAAATTCCTCTCCGACCCACCCAGGCGATCGAAACTAGTCCAAGAGATCACCCTGGCCATATTCTATTCCCTGCAGCACTTACCATTATATCTGCCCCTACCAACAAAAGGTTATCGAATGACCCGCAACTCCCCTGTTGTGCTGAACAGCACCTAGGAATTACACATTTAATTTGCTGCATAAAATGTGGATGAGCATTGGTGTAGATTTCACCGCTCCTGAAGGGTGCCGGAATTCCTATTCGTGACACATCATCATCATCATCATAGGCAGTCCCTCGGAATCGAGGAAGACTTGATGTGTCTACTGTACATGGTCCACGTCTCTTAGCCATACAGGGGGGGCGGGTATTACTACAGCCCTGCAGACCATGAGCTTGGTGACAGTTTTGAGGGACTGGTCTTCAAAACACAACCCATTGCTCAAATAGGCAAAGGCTGCCTGATACAAAACCAACATCTTACATGAACACTCCTAAGACAGGGTATTAGGGATGTTCGGCATACTAGAAGTCATATCTGCTGTGTTAAATAAGCAAGCATGATTATGATTTTACAAGTTTTTAGTGATATCATTGTATATTAATTTAAAGGCATCCTACCTCAAATAATCCACAATAAAAACACGAGCATGTTACATACTTTAATGATGACCGGATGTCACGAAAAGAGAAATGGTTAGCAAGACAGTCCTCAAATCAGTAATACAATTTCTTTCTTGTTATTTATACATGATATATCTTTTTGCAGTGGTATTGGGGATGTTCTGCCCACATTCTAACCTACGTAAACTTGAGGTCATTCAAAACTTGGCTGCCTGTGTCCTAATTCGCACAAAGTCCCATTCACCCATTGTCCCTGTGCTCGCTGACCTACACTGGCTCCCGGTTAAGCAATGCCTCGATTTCAAAATTCTTATTTTGTTTTCAAATCCCTCCATGGCATCGTCCCTTCCTATCTCTGTAATCTCCTTCAGCCTCACAAACCCCCCTCCCCAAGAGATATCTGCACTTCTCAAATTCTGTCTCCTTGAGCATCCCTGATTATAAATGCTCAACCATTGGTGGCCATGCCTTCAGCTGCTTGGGCCTTCAGCTCTGGACCTCCCTCCCGAAACCTCCCAGCCTCTCTTCCCTCATTTAAGACGTTCCTTAATACCTATCTCTTTGACCAAGATTTCGGTCAACTACCCGAATTTCTTATGTGGCTCGGTGTCAAATTTTTGCCTTATAATACTCCTGTGAAGCGCCTTGGAATGTTTTACTACGTTACAGGCGCTACATAAATACAAGTTGTTGCGGTATATAAAATTCCCCCAAAATGAGCTAAAATGCAATAACCTATAATGATATAGCATCATTGGTAGCCAATTACTGGCTCTCAAATAAAGTGTACAAGTTTTGAAAAAGTGCAAATTTGTGGACATACATAAAACGGCTGACAATCACGACATGCAAGGATTCTTCAGCGCAGTCAAGACAACCTACGGACCAAGCACCCAAGGCCCTACCCCGTTGCTGGCAAGAACAGAGAGGTGCTCATCAAGGACAGTGAGGCAGTCAGTGCCTGCTGGAAGCACTTTGAGGGTCTCCTTAACCGAGACTCTGTCTTCGACGGGAGTATCCTCGACTCCATCCCACAGCATGTCACCCGCCACCATCTCAGAACAACTCCAGCCTGGCACGAAGTTGAAAAGGTCATCCAACAACTGAAGAACAAGGCAGATGGAATCCCCGCCAAAGCACTAAAACATGGCGGAGAAGCACTACTGACGTGAATTCATGACCTCATCTCTCTTATCTGGAAGGAGGAGATCATGGCAGGAGATCTCAAAGACGCTGTAATCGTAACCATCTTCAAGAAAGGTGACAAGTCCGACTGCGGTAACTACAGAGGAATTTTTTGAGGATGTAACTAGCAGAGTAGACAAGGGAGAACCAGTAGATGTGGTGTATTTGGACTTTCAAAAGGCTTTTGACAAGGTCCCGCACAAGAGATTGGTGTGCAAAATCAAAGCGCATGGTATTGGGGGTAATGTACCTATGTGGATAGAGAACTGGTTGGCAGACAGGAAGCAGAGAGTCGGGATAAACGGGTCCTTTTCAGAATGGCAGGCAGTGACTATTGGAGTGCCGCAGGGCTCAGTGCTGGGGCCCCATCTATATACATTAACGATTTAGATGAAGGAATTGCGTGTAATATCTCCAAGTTTGCGGATGACACTAAACTGGGTGGTGGTGTGCGCTGTGAGAAGGACGCTAAGAGGCTGCAGGGTGACTTGGACAGGTTAGATGAGTGGGCAAATGCATGGCAGATGCAGTATAATGTGGATAAATGTGAGATTATCCATTTTGGGGGCAAAAACAGGAAGGCAGAATATTATATGAACGGCGGCAGATTAGGAAAAGGGGAGGTGCAACGAGACCTGGGTGTCATGGTTCATCAGTCACTGAAAGTGGGCATGCAGGTACAGCAGGCGGTGAAGGCGGCAAATGGTATGTTGGCCTTCATAGCTAGGGGATTTGAGTATAGGAGCAGGGAGGTCTTGCTGCAGTTGTACAGGGCCTTGGTGAGGTCTCACCTGGAATATTGTGTTCAGTTTTGGTCTCCTAATCTGAGGAAGGACATTCTTGCTATTGAGGGAGTGCAGCAAAGGTTCACCAGACTCTTTCCAGGGATGGCTGGACTGTCATTTATGAGGAAAGACTGGATCAACTGGGCCTTTATTCACTGGTGTTCAGAAGGATGAGAGGGGATCTCATGGAAACGTATAAGATTCTGACGGGACTGGACAGGATAGATGTGGGAAGAATGTTCCCGATGTTGGGGAAGTCCAGAACCAGGGGACATAGTCTTAGGATAAGGGGTAGGCCATTTAGGACTGAGATGAGGAGAAACTTCTTCACTCAGAGAGTTGTTAACCTCTGGAATTCCCTGCCGCAGAGAGCTGTTGATGCCAGTTCGTTGGATATATTGAAGAGGGAGTTCGATACGGCCCTTACGGCTAAGGGGATCAAGGGGTATGGAGAGAAAGCAGGAAAGGGGTACTGAAGGAATGATCAACCATGATCTTATTGAATGGCGGTACAGGCTCGAAGGGCCAAATGGCCTACTCCTACACCTATTTTCTATGTTTCTATGTCTATGTTTCCATCTCCCTGCTGTCGACCACCGGGAATGTCATCGCAAAAAGCTTCCTCAATCGCCTTCTTCCTGTGGTTGAAGAGCTTCTCCCAGAGTCGCGATGCGGATTCCGCCCACTAAGGGGCACAATGGACACGATCTTCACCACGCGGCAGATACAAGAGAAATGCAGGGAACAGCAACAACACTCATACATGGCCGCCTTTGACCTCACAAAAGCCTTCGACACCATCAACCGTGAGGGATTATGGAGCGTCCTCCTCAGATTTGGCTGCCCTCAAAAGTTTGTCATCATCCTCCGCCTGCTCCACGATGACATGCAAGCCTGACCAACAGATCCACCACAGACCCATTCCACATTCGGAGCAGGGTCAAGCAAGGCTGTGTCATCGCACCAATGCTCTTCTCGATCATCCTTGCTGCAATACTCCATCTCACCCTCAGCAAGCTCCCCACTGGAGTGGAGCTAAATTACAGGACAAACAGGAATCTGTTCAACCTCCCCAGATCCAGGCCAGATCCAAGGTCGTGCCATCCTCTGCCATTGAACTACAGTACGCAGACGACGCTTGCATCTGCGCACACTCGGAGACCGAATTCCAAGCCATCGTCAACATCTTTACCGAGGCGTATGACAGCATGGGCCTGACACTAAACATCCATAAGACAAAGGTCCTCTACCAATCTGCCCCTGTCACACAGCACTGCCCCCCAGTTATCAAAATCCACGACACGGCCTTCGACAACGTGGACCATTTTCCATACCTTGGGTGCCTACTGTCAACAAGGGCAGACATCGACGACAAGGTCCAACACCGCCTTCAATGTGCCAGTGCAGCCTTCGGTCGCCTGAGGAAGAGAGTGTTTGAAGACCAAGACCTCAAACCCATCACCACGCTCATGGTCTACAGAGCAATGGTGATACCCGCCCTCCTATTTGGCTCAGAGACATGGACTATGTACAGCACGCACCTCAAAACATTGGAAAAGTACCACCAAGGTTGCCTCCGCAAGATCCTGCCAATGGTGCACCGTCAGTATTCTCGCTCAGGCCGATGTCTCCAGCATCGGAGCACTGACCGCGCTTGACCAGCTCCATTGGACGGGCCACATCGTCCGCATGCCTGACACAAGATTCCCAAAACAAGCGCTCCTCTCGGAGTTCCGACACAGCAAGCGAGCCGCAGGTGGGCAGTGGAAACGCTTCAAGGACACCCTCAAAGCCTCCTTGAAAAAGTGCAACATCCCCACCGACACCTGGGAATCCCTAGCCCAAGACCACCCAAATTGGAGGAAAAGCATCTGGGAAGGCACTGAACACCTCGAATCTCTTTGCCGAGAGCAAGCTGAAGCCGAGCGTCGACAGCGGAAGGAGCACGTGGCAATCCAGGCACCCCAACCTCCCGTTCCTCCAACCGCCGTCTGCCCCATCTGTGACAGAGATTGTAGGTCCCACATTGGACTCTTCAGTCACCTAAGAACTCATTTTTAGTGTAGAAGCAAGTCATCCTCGACTCTGTGGGACTGCCTATGATGATGATGACCACTCTCTGTTTCCTGTCACTCAGCCAATTTCATATCCATGCTACCCTTTTATTCCATGGGCTTCAACTTTGCTGGCAAGCCTATTATGTGGCACTTTATCAAACACTTTTGGAAGTCCATGTACAACTCAGCAACCGCATTGCCCGCACCAACCCTGTTACCTCATCAAAAAAACTCGATCAAGTTAGTTAAATACGATTTGCCTTTATAACAAATCTGTGTTAGCGTTCCTTAATTAATCCATACTTGTCCAAGTCACTGTTAATTTTGTCCTGGATTATCATTTCTGAAAGCTTCCCCAGTACCGAGGTTAAACTAACTGGCTAAGTTGCTAAGTTTATCCTTACACCCTTTTTTGAACAAGGGTGTAATATTTGCAATTCTCTCGTCCTCTGGCACCAGTCCCGTGTCCAAGGAGGATTGGAAGATTATGGTAGTACCTCTGCAATTTCCATCTTTATTTCCCTCAGCATCCTAGAATGCATCTACTTGAAGTACACCCAGCCTTTCTCGTCACTCTATCCTTAATTATAGACACTAATAATTTCCCGACAACAGATATTAGGCTAACAGGTCTACAATTCCCTGGTTTCCCTCTCTCACCTTTCTTAAATAGCGGAGTGGCAAATACAATTTTCCAATCTAAAGGAACGGTTCCCAAATCGAGAGAACTTTGGAAGATTATAGTTAGGGCATCGGCAATGTTTTCCCCTCATTCCTTTAAAATCCTGGATGGAAACCATCTGGTCCTGGGGATTTGTCACTCTTTAGGTGACATTATTTTTTCCATTACTGTTATTTTGCTGACGTTCATTTTGGAGCATCCTGTCCCAGATTTCATGTTGCTTTCCTTGGGATGTCTGGCATGCTGTTCTCTTCCTCTACTGTAAATACTGACACAAACTAATTATTCAACAAGTCCCCCATTTCCTTATTTTCATTTACAATATCACCGTTATCAGTTTTCAATGGGCCCACATTGTTCCTGACTGCCTTCTTTTTCCTAATATAATTGTAAACAATTTTGTTGTTGATTTTGATATTCCTTGCAAGTTCCTTTCCACACTCCATTTTTGTAGCTCTTACTGTCTGTTTTGTCACCTTTGTATTTCTCCCAGTAGCCAGGATCTGAGTTAGTTTTTACATTTTTGTATGCTTTTTCTTTTAGTTTTATGTTGTCCCTTACCTCTTTTGTCATCCAAGCCTGCATTTTTTTGGCAAGTACAGCTCTTGCCCTGAAGGGGTATAAACTGGTTCTGCATCACATTAAATTCTTTTCTGAACACCTGCCACTGTCCAGTTTACTATGGACATTCTCTGTCTCATCGCATTGAAGTCCCAGTGGTGACGGTCTTGTAGCCATATCTACAGTAATGACTGCCAACCTTATACTCTCCAAGTTGAATTTGCGCCTACAATTCATTCAATTTGTGGCTAAAGCTCTGTGCGTTAGCAAAAGAATGCCTTTTTCGGCCACGCCCTAACAAGTCCTCATATGTTTTACTCATGCATTTCTTAATATGAATATGACACTGGCCATCCCCACCCCAAGGCTCACTGACATACTGACTATCCCCACCCCAGGGGATCACTGACACACTCTCCCCACCCTAGGGGGTCACTGACACACTGACTCTCCCCACCCCAGGGAGTCACTGACACACTCTCCCCACCCCAGGGGGTCACTGACACACTGACTATCCCCACGCCAGGGGGTCAGAGACACTGACTATCCCCACCCCAGGGGATCACTGACACATTCTCCCCACCCTAGGGAGTCACTGACACACTCTCCCCACCCTAGGGGGTCACTGACACACAGATTATCCCCACTCCAGGGGGTCAGAGACACTGACTATTCCCACCCCAGGGGGTCTCTGACACACTTTCCCCACCCCAGGGTCAGAGACACTGACTATCCCCACCTCAGGGTCATTGACACACTGACTATCCCCACCCCAGGGTCATTGACACACTGACTATCCCCACCCCAGGGTCATTGACACACTGACTATCCCCACTCCAGGGGGTCAGAGACACTGACTATTCCCACCCCAGGGGGTCTCTGACTCACTCTCCCCACCCTAGGGGGTCACTGACACACAGACTATCCCCACTCCACGGGGTCAGAGACACTGACTATTCCCACCCCAGGGGGTCTCTGACACACTCTCCCCACCCCAGGGGGTCTCTGACACACTCTCCCCACCCCAGGGTCAGAGACACTGACTATCCCCACCCAGGGTCATTGACACACTGACTATCCCCACTCCAGTGGGTCACTGACACACTCTCCCCACCCCAGGGGGTCTCTGACACACTGACTCTCCCCATCCTAGGGGGTCACTGACACACTGACTATCCCCACCCCAGGGGGCAGGGACACTGACTATGTTACCCCGGGGTCTCTCCTGCTCCAGCACCGGGCAGTAGGCCGGCCGGACCGGGCCCTGTGCCGGGTTTGCTCTCCCGGCCCCCCGCTCTCACCCTCGGCGATCACCCGCTTGATCCGCAGCTTCACGTCGCCCAGCTCCACCGTCTGCCCCACGAAGTCGTTGTGATCGCGGCCGGCGGCGAAGCCCGGGGAGCCGGCCAGGAAGTCGAAGGCCGACTGGAAGATAGACATTGCGATCGGGCGGAGGGAGCGGAGGCCGGGGCCTCGGTGCCGGCTGGGACTGAGGGCGGGCCGGGAACGGGATGGGGCGGGCCGCTCGGAGCTCACTCACTCCCAGGCTCCGGGAAAGGCCGCGATCCGGATCAGGCGGCGCCGCTTCCGCAACAACGTCAGCAGAGCGGCTCTGGGGAGGGGCCTAAGAGAGGCGAGAGAGGGAGAGGGAGAAGGAGTGTGGGAGAGGGGGGGAGAGGAGGGAGGGAGGGAGGGAGGAGGGAGGGAGGGAGGGAGGGGAGGGGGAGAGAGGGAGGGAGGGGGGAGAGAGGGGAGGGAGGGAGGGAGGGGAGGGGGGAGAGAGGGAGGGAGGGAGGGGAGGGGAGGGGGGAGAGAGGGGAGGGAGGGGGGAGAGAGGGGGGGAGGGGAGAGAGGGGGGAGGGGAGGGGGAGGGAGGGGGGGGGGGAGAGAGGGAGGGAGGGGGGGGGGGGGAGAGA